>NC_079159.1:104485755-104785755 GCF_947563725.1 Argiope bruennichi | reverse complement strand
AAATCTCGAATTCAAATTTTTTGACAATTACAATATTTTTTCTATATTTCATATAATTTTAAAAAGTAAAAATACATCGAAGAAACAATTTCATAAAAGCACGCAAATTGCAATTTCTGGTCTCAATTAACAAAAAAAAAATCTTTATTTTTCCCTTTTATGAAACGATTGATTAAAGAGCGTTATACATGCTAGGAAGAAAATTATTTCTTCATCCGTATATTATTAAAGTAAAATGAAAATATTAAAATAATTCAAATAGAATAAAGAAAGAAGAGGAAAGATTGGCACCATTTTGTGATTTTTCCTTATTATTAAAACTAAATTGGTCTGGCTATAACACCTAGGGGGCAGTTTCCCCTAAGTATTATATTTTCTTTTATTTAACGGTGCTTTACACTATGATATTACTGAGCACAGTTACAGTTATTCAGTGCTGGAAGCATAATAGTTTTTAATTTTTACACGATCTGATGTTTTGAGAAACAATAAAATACTCTCTCATTTTAACTACATTTATAGAAGGTGATTAATGAATGATTTAATATGTAGTCAATCAAAATCATATATATATATATATATATATATATATATACAGAGAGAGAGAGAGAATTGTGAAGAAAGAAAAAAAGCGATAAATTTTGCAATCAGGTAAATAAATATTATTTTAAAATAAAGCAAGTTGTTTACAATGCATGAAGCTTCACTGGATGAGTTACCTGGAGAATGTAGTAATGATTAAACTTTCGGCCATTAATCAGCTATTTAGTGCGTTACTGTGCGGATATCTATACATAGAATAAAATGAAGTCTCCTGAAAGCGTCTGTATGTTTAAAAGAGAAAAAATCGAGAAATACACAACTGATATTTCAGATATTTGTACCATTTTGTAGAGCATTTATTGGGGTAGGTTTCAGTATATTGAAGTCGTATCAAAATAAAAAAAAAGTTTTATAATTGCGATTTTAATTATTTTCCTACTAAGATTCTCTCATGCGTAAAAGAGCAGCATCTGTGCTTTGCACTAATCCGCGCACATGCGAAAACCTCAAACTGCTCATGCTCAAATAGCAAGAACTGTTGTATGCATATGCGACACATTTCTTTGCTGATGTCTGATTTTAAACAGCGATTCAAAATTTAAATTTTAAAACAGCTTTTCTATTGTATATTTTTAGTGAATTGTTTTGTCTATGAACATATCATATTTTTACCTTTTTAACAATCTAAAGATTTCTGAATGTGTGAAATTCTGAATATTTCTAAATGTGTGATATAAAATATTGTTTTGTAGTTATTTTTGATGATTTCTAAATATATTTTTATGTTGGTTTGATGTTGCGTGACATGCCCAAATCATATCGGGTGGAGGCTAGATTTAAGTTAAAAGCTAATTTTTCCTCTTGTATGTTATGCCACGGACAACGCTGTGAGGGTACTGCTAGTTACATTATAAAATGCGCCTTCAGTTAGTCACATCATATAATTAAAAACTGAATCTTACTCTAAGAATATCAGCAAAACTTTTACTTACATAGAAAGAAGAAATAATTATAAAAATGGAAAATGAAGCACTACTATACTACTAAGCTGTAGATGCTGCAGCGATACGAAATTTATTTTTCGCTTACCAGAAAAATTTTCCATTTAGCACTTACTTCGCTTTCCATTTCCAGTCTTGAAAGAGTCTTTATTTTAAACTAAATTTAATGACAAAATTTAATAATTCTGAACTCTGTATTTCTTTAAAAATAAATCCTAAACATGAATGGCAAGCACTCTCTTCCTCTACCGTGCACTAAATAGAGCAAATGCTTCAATGGAAAGAATGTTTAATTCTTATAAGCATACAGCTTCGCAAAAGCAAAACAATGCATCGCAATTCAGGGAATATGAACATATCTCTTTGGAATATTCCACGTTTAATTTAGTGAAAGCGAATATGTATCTTCCGAGCAGCATTCTTACTAATTTAATCTTCAGAACAGCTCGTTTCTCCTAAAATATTTAAGAATGTAACATAAATCTCAAACATCTTTGCAAAATAAGAGAGATTCTTCCCCGGAATAATATGTAATCTGAACTTCCGAAAGTATGTCATTCCTTGTAAGTCTAGTGCAGAATATAAACTATCTAGAATGTCAAGTGAAAATTTCTAAATTTCTGCGCTTATTTAAACGTGGAATGAAACAATCTACCCATCCATATATTGTAGATAATAAAAATGAATGTATGTGTAGTGAGCGCTCTAAAGACCAGCCCATTTGATTGAGAGGTCCCAAACTTGGCACATATATAATTTTAAGAATGGAAATAGGATTTTTTAAAATTTTAATCAATTATAAATTAAATGATGTTTTAATTTTTTTCTTCTATAACCTAAACAAATATTAGAAAGCAAAAAGGATTCGGCAGCCGGAGGTAACCTGGTTGGTGGGGCGTTGGATTCGTGTCCCCTCGGTTGTGAGTTCGAACACTGCCTGCAGAAGACCCTCTGTGCTCATGGTGGCTGGTACACTTATAAATCTGTCGTAACCACCAGGTCGTAGCCACCATGTGATCGTTCTCTGATTCAGGTCTAAATTATTATCTGTGGATGAGTGAATGAAATATATGAGTGAAGTCCACCCAATGAAAAGGGCTATGACGCCTGAGTAACTAAGCGGTACTCTTTACCCTAGATGGCGCTTTTGAAACACCGAACTTGGCTTAAAATTCTCTTACTTTGTCAGCATGCTTGTCAATGACAAGTGCCATAAGCAACAACAACAAAGTGATTCGTACATCTTCTTAAAATTAAAAAAAAATTATATATTCTAAAATTTTTTTAAGAATGTTGCAAAATTTTCAGAATTTTGGCAATTTTTTAAAGATTTTTTTTTTGATTTTTTTTAAGAATCACGATCTATTTCATTGCTGTCCCGACATTCAAACCATTTTCATTGTTTTGCCAAATACTTGATTACATTCTCTTCCATAGTTGAAAATTAAAAATGATTCTATTTAATATCTACATAATTTGAAAGGCGAATTAAAAAGCGAAGTCAAAAGAAACAGATGGTAGACTGATGAATTTCTTTAATATATTTATTTCTTTTAATAGTGCTATGATATTATGTGATTGATTTCTTTGGGATGGATTCATGTACATGATGAACAAAATATACAGCCTGAGTAAAAACTTTAAGGCCAGTAAAAAATTTTGAGAAAATGTAAAATAAAATAAAAGGGATTCAAATAATATTAATTATTAAAGTTCATTGATAAGAAATAAATGCCATAAACATAATTTGTAAATACATAATTATGAGAAACATGTGGTTATGTAAAAAGTTAGTATTTCTGCCTGAGTAAAAACTTTAAGGCCACCAGTCATTTTTTAAGAAATAAATGTAATATAATCGTGTAATTACCATTGCAACTACTAGCTTGTGACAACGCTGCAATTTTCATATTTGTCATACGTTTATTCGAAGTATTGGTGATCTTTGTGAAGATGGCGAAAGGTCAGAAGTTAACTGATCGTGAAAGAGGACAGATCGAAGCTTTGTCTTCAACAGGAATGAGTAGTCGTGCTATTGCGATAAAGATAGGAAGGTCAAAGACTGTAGTCAACAATTTTTTTTTAAATTGAAAGGCAATTATGGTAAAAAGAATACTGGGGGAAGACCTAAAGCTTTGTCCTCACGTGATGAAAGAAGAGTTTGCCAACTTGCATCTACTGGAAAGTACTCAACCAGGAAACTGATTCCGACGACAGGTTTAAAAGTTTGTCAAAAAACGATTTATAACACAATTAGAAGGTCTGGAAGGTTTACTTATACAGCAAAATTGACTAAGCCTCAGTTACTGCAGAGACACAAAATAGAGCGTTTGAACTTTGGCCAGAAAGTCATGACCTGGGACAACCAATGGATAGAAATTATTTTTTCTGACGAAAAAAAAATTGGAATTTGGATGGACCAGATGGCTGGTATTTCTACTGACATGATATAAGAAATGAAAAAGAAATATTCTCCAAGCGCCAATTAGGTAGAGGGTCTGTCATGACTTGGGGCTGTTTTGCTTACAATGGTGTGGGCTCAATTGCATTCGTTTCAGGTAGAATGAATTCACAAGGATACCAAAATGTCCTAACAAATCATCTTTTGCCAAATGCTGAATGTCTTGCTGGAGAAAATTGTAAATATCAGCAAGACAAATGCATCGATCCATTCGAGTAACAGCACAAAAAATTGGTTCCAAGTCAACAATGTTGAAACTGTGAAACTGCCAGCTAGATAACCTGACCTCAACCCAATTGAGAACCTTTGGGGTGACTTATCAAGAAGAGTTTATGCAAATGGGAGACATTTTACATCAACAACAGAGCTGGAATTTACTATCGAAGATGAATGGTATAAAACCAACCCCACCCTTTGTCAAAAACTCGTTTCATCCATGAAAACAAGAATATTTGAAGTAATTCGAAGAAATGGCTCCTACACAACCTTCTAAGAATTTGTAATTCTTTTCTTATATGTTATTTTCTATGTTGGCCTTAAAGTTTTTACTCAGGCCCAAATATTCATCTGTGTGTTCTGTAATATTTTCTAATAATAAAATATTTGCAAATTAATTTTTCTACTTTTTTTACTTTTATTTAAGCTCAATAATTATCAATCAAATGGTATTTTAATTCCTCAGTTTATATGTTTCCATTTTCTCAAAATTTTTTACTGGCCTTAAAGTTTTTACTCAGGCTGTATGTCAGGCAGATTAAGGTTAAAAATTAATTATTAACGGAACCATGGACTTGAAATTATGCACAAGAGATTTAATTGAAATTAAATAGAACTAATATCCTTTGGAGAACCCGTTGGTTTCCAAAAGTGATTAGTATTTATGTATAAGAAATAGTATATACATTTAGTATTCATATAGAACACGCATATAATCCCTTTTTGATTTCATGTAAAATAAGTATTTTACTACGCAATAAAATTATCGTAAGAACTGTTGAAGGACCATTCATTAAATATACCCCATCGAAAAAATTCAATAATGTTTTCTGACTAATTAATAGATGTTTTAATTCTCATTTAGCATTATTCAAAGCTCTTAACAGGAAAATTTTGCACCTGTTGTTTCTCTCTATTCTATAAATAAATGCACTATCATGTAAGGATGTTGTTTCCCTTTTGTTTCAATTAGCATTTTATAATAATAAAGAGAAGAAATAAAGTAGTATCCATCTCTTAAAATTAATTTGATAATTCAGGTAAAGAAAATTGGATCAACAGTTCTACTATCAAAAGAATTAGAATAAAATAATAATAAATTGAAAAATTCTAAAATCAATGATAGTTAAGTCACTCAAAAGGCATTCAAATACCTAACTTCAATATTCAAATTCTTGTCATTTTCTCGTACGACGAAAAAACCGTTTGTATGGATATTTAGAATAAAGACACATAAGTCATTTCATAAAGCGCTTGAACCCTTTGCCAGTGTTTTCCACTTTCCATATACGAAGTATACAAAATGAAATTTTGACGAATCTTCACGCATTGAACCTCTCTGAGTCTAAAAAACGCAATTTTAGAATTATGTCTGTCTGTCTGTCAACACGATAACTCATAAAAACTTTACAGATAGATGAATTTTGGTTATTGATGCTCACACCAAATTTGTAGATTTATACCAAAATCATTCAGAGAAAGCTTGTTTGTCCCGCTGTCCGAATCAAAGTTCGGATGATAACTACAAAAATGAAGAACGCTAATAAACAATAAGTGATATACAGACTTCGAAAATGTACACGTGTAATAAACTTTAGAATCATATCCGTTAGTCCATCTGTCGGGCTGTATTTTTGCACGAAGTGAGAGAATTCTAAAACATAATAATTTACATTTGTTATCTAGTCATTATATTTGTAAAACTGTGTCAAATTTTAATTTGACACAGTACAATTGCCCACATTTCTTTTTCAGACCTAACTATTAGTCACCGAAAAAAGCGCCATAGATTGCAAGATAATAGTTTCTTTTGGAACTATATTTTGCCAATTCTATGTGGTTAACACACAAATACTGGTTTGTCTTTTGAAAAGTATAGAACTCTTTAGCGTGGAACTGTAAAGATAAAATTAGTCCTCATAGTATTCTTGCTTTTATCAAGATACAAAATTTTATGCGGATGTAATGGGATAAAATCTTTATTAAGGAGCATGTGAAACATTTCTCATCTCTAAATATACCAGAGATTTTCTGGGTGACCACGCCCACTCACTTTTTATGATGATGATGAAGAAGAAGTACCCTTCATAACATGTAACGGATGCACGATGCTGCTCTAAAGTTACAATTCAATATCTATACATTTAATTTGATGATACCTGAAAAAATGTATACAAAAATTTCATTATGCAGAAATATATACTGCAAACTTTACGTTATATGGAAGACTTTAAAAATTAAAATATCGAAGAAATTTATTCTTAAAAAAATACAAGAATGTATGTAATTTTCAAAGCACCTTGCTTACTAGAAACTAAAACCAAGTTACTTTATTCCTCAATACTTTCAAATGTTTTAAAATTCGATTCCCAATTTCTAAAAAAAAAAAAAAAAAAAAAAAAAAAATTAGTCGAAATTTTTTATTTTCTGCCACATCTTTATTTACTGTTTTGCTTTCTACCTTGTTACTAAGCTAAATTTCTTTTTCAAACATAAAGTTTTTATTTCGGTTCTAAGTTTATTAAATGAAATATAGTTCTGAACTGAATTGAACAAAAATCATCATCTCATATAAGGAAATCCATTCTAACCTAAGTTTAGCATATAGCTCACAGACAAGTGTTTATTGCCACGTTCGTGTGCAGCATTTCATTATTTTGAGGATTTCTACTATAGAAAAATCCAAGCAACATTTTAATTTGCCTTTAATTCATACTTTTTCTTATGAACAAAATCAATGAACACTTATTAATTGAGATAGACATATATAATTTTTTGCAAAAGATTGTTTACACAAGATATGTAAATTTTGTTTCAAGATATGTAAATTTTGTTTTGTTTGTTTGTTTTTTGTTCATATGTAAATTTTGTTTTTTGTTTGTTTGTTTTGTTTAAATAATAAAATTTTGTAAAAAGTCGATATAGAGTTTTTCGTTTTATGAAAGTACGATGTTTAACATCTCCAATGCACTTGTACCATGTGTTCGCCTTATTTGTATAAATATTATCTTTGTTTCATATCTGCATTTTGTGGATTTCTACTATAGAAAAATGCATGCATTTGTTTTTCCTTTAATATATACTCTTTTTATAAACAAAATTAATGTGCACTTATTAACTGTGATAGACGTATTTAACTTTATGTAAAAATTTCTTTGCTCAGATATAGAAATTTTGTTTTATTAAAAATTGTTTTTCTAAAAAAAAAAAAAAAAAAAAAAAAATTGCAAAAGGAGATAAAGTTTGATACACAGAGATTTTCGTTTTGTGGAAGTATAACATATAAGAACTCGGATGCATTTGTACAATGTGTTCGACCTACATGTGTATATATCATCTTTATTTTATATCTGCATTTTGTTTAGATTAACTCCTGTTTTTGTATTATCTCTTATTACATTTGTCATCATACCGCAAATTAAGAATGCTAATTAAAACTACAAATTACATTTTATGCTTTTAACTATTTTTTATATACAAAAGCAGATAAACATTTTAATTATTTACATGTTTCGAAACAATGCTCTTCCCACAATAAAACTCTTAAGGGGTAGAATTTTCCTTTTCCCTTTAACAATGATCCATATCGTCTCTCTCTCTCTCTTTTTTTACCACAGTGAACAAATATCTCAATACATACTTGCCACTCCTATACAGAGTTTGCTGATCTTTTTTTTTCCACCTCCACTTTTAAATTGCTCATAAAAACAGATACAAGGGAAAAAATTACACTTGGTAGTGCAATAAAAACTACCATTTTGTTCTACTATTCCTCTGTATATATATTTCAACTTAAAAAGAAAAAGGGCTCGTTTATTCAAATATGCAAACATGCAACAAGAAGAAAGAGAGAGAGAGAGAAAAAAAAAAGATGAAAAACTATCGCTCCATTTCGCGCGGAGTTCATTTTGGAGCTTTTTTTTTTTTTTTTTTTTTTTTCTTTTCTTTTTTCTCCCTTTTGAAAATTCTAAGGCTATATCTATTTTGCGCGCATTCAAAAGTAAAACGGGTTGCAAAACTAGAAACCACAGGGGCGAATCTGTAAAGATGCGTTGAAGCCCTGTTACCGGCAATCGCAAATATTTGCGCCTTTTACCGCCTCAATCCCATAACGCCTGGCGTTTCCGAACAAACCGTTACAGTTACAGCTAGGGCGAAAATCGTTCCGGAATGAATATTTTAAACGCGACACGAGGCTTAAGGGATGTACGGGCAGCGCAAAGTATAGGTTGGGAGAGAGAGGAGGAAAATAGGGAAAATAGAAAAATAAAAAAAGAGAAAAAATAAAGGAAAAAAAAGCAACGCTGGGAAGTAAATAATAATAAATAGTGCGCCAAGGAAACAGTACAGGACGTTCTACGGTTCTCATGGGAAATACACGTTGAATCTAGACTGACTAGCCGGACTTTTTTTTTCTACTGGGGTGTGTTTGCGTTTTATTTAGTTTTTACTTCCAGGTAATACAGGCAAAAAAGAACGCCAGTAAAACGTATCGAAAAAGAAGACAACCTTTCTCAGAACCAAGATGGCGTCTTTTCCTGGAGGAAATTACTTTTTTTTCTCTTTCTTCTGGTTTTCTTGACGTGCGACTCAAATTTTCAACATTCTTTTGAAAGGTAATAGTTTATTTCTGAAGAATTTTATTTTAATATTAAATGGTTTTTATGGCAATTACTTTGTTTAAAATGAAGATCTCATTAATTGTTATTAGAGTTTCTGCGTTCAGCGTCCTGCAAGTTTCATGGAAAATAACTGTTAAATTATTATAAACATTCCTTAAGCCATCTAGACAACCTGGTATTTGTAAACAATATCTCGGGTATGATTTCAGTGATAACCTAATGAGAGTTGTAGTGGAAAATTTCATTCACATTGGAAGAATGCTTTAAAAAAATAAGAAATAACAATTAAATTATTATTCGGAGTACGTTTTAAATATACAGTGGCATTGAAAACTTCCTTATCTTTGCAATGGGAGGTTTTCATTCCTCAAGCTCACGAACTGACAAATCAAAAGTAATCACGAAAATCGAATTGAAACAAACATTGATCCTTTAACAGAATAGAATGCAGTACCATGTACGAAACAAAAATAATGTTAAAAGTTTTTAGCAATAACCTCCAAATGAAGTGAGAACATCATGAATTAGCACAAATATAAAATATAAAATTTGTAGACCTCAGCTCTTCAGTCTTTATTAAAATCCAGCATAAAACACATAAATAAAAATGTAAAATTTATGATCCTATAATTATTTTTTTATTCATGCTTAGTATTATAACACAGATAAATAAATATATACACAGATAAATAAGTTAACCCAAGAAAAAAACTTTCTCTGATGTTAGAAGTTGGGATTGAAGGTATGATGCAGGCCAAAAGAGTGGGGATATTTTTAACTCCAGTCAGCATCACGGATGACAATGGACGATTATATTTGATATTTTTGTTTTCCAATATGCATCCACGGGCTTTCATTAGCTATAAGGCGCACAAATTAATAAATATTTATTAAGAATTTGATATAACTGCCTGAAAATTTTATTTATAATGATCGGAAATTTAATAACACAACCATACAATTATAATCGATGCAGTACAAATACTATTCCGAAACACAATCTCTCGATGTTGTCACCAGGTGGCGGTTTGTGCTTGTAGAGGTGTGAAAGATCTAAAATCTATAGCAACTCTTTCGGCGTTTCGGATGAAGCGATCTATGCCTTCAAGAGTTTCTGGAAAACATTTGGCTAGTGAATGTCATGGATGGGTCTTCAAAGGTTAAGAAACACTTTTCTGAAATTAGATTATAATTAAACGAATTTAAACCTGCGGAATCTCTAAAAGCCAATAACTATCTCTGAATGCCAATAACAAACTAATCATTCACTTGTAGATATCAAAATGATTTTTGGGTTTCTTTTTCTCTTCAAACAAACAGGGACTCTTTCAGGTATTGTACGCAGTAGAGGATTTCATAATTTTGTGATCCTATGCAGTGCACGTTATGACGTCTGACTTTTAATGAACTAGTCGTTTTAGTTTTCACATTTCAAGTCAGCATGTTAGTAACTTACTTTAGGATAGTTTTTTTTTATTATTATTATATTTGAGAAAATGTTCATGTACATACATATATATTTGCTACGATTGCAGACTACCTGGCACCTACGATCTGTTGAAATGGGGGTCGGTGTTAATAAATGGTGTTATATCTGATGACTAAATAATCATAATGGGATATAAAACAATTTGACCAAGTGATAATGTCGAAATTCTTCTAATAATTTATGACTAATAGAATTTATATTTTTCCAGACTTATTTATGTGACAATTAGGAAAATAAAGTTTTTTAATCGACAACGTTTACGGCCCCTTTTCGGCAAAGCGAACTTATACCTCCCCCAAACCTGCCTAGACAGAAATCTAATAATTGTATATCAGTGTGATTTTTAGTGGTAGATAAGAGGTGGAAATAGGGTATGCAACCGCCAATTTAATAAATTTAGTTTGTTTTGAAAACAAGTCTCCGCTGGAAGGGTTTTATTAATAAACTTTTATTTAATCTCGAAGTGTTTCACTTCTATAAAGATGGCATTTTTCAGATGAAATTTTACTTGCTTCCTCAAATACCAGTGCTTTGAAATTACGTTCAATATACATATTCTCAATGGCCATACATTATTTTAAAATTCCAATAGCATAATTGTGAGCTAATCAATTGAATCAATTAAATTTTCTATAATATGTTGTCAGTTAACTTAATTTTATAATAATTCTTATTATTGAGAATTCATCAGCTAATTTTCATAAACAGTAACATTATTTTATAAGCTATACGAAACTGACCTATGGTCATATTTTGTTCGGAAACCAATTTCAACAGTTTATATTGTATTTGCATTACATCCGGCACACTATTTGAATTAATAATTAAAACTACTTATGAATTATCAGTAATTAAACCTAGTCTTTCAGATTTCTTCCAACTTCATATTTCACTGACCACATTTATCGGTCCTAATTGGTTTGAAATTCACCTTTATCTTCAGATATTCTACGATTTCCTCTGAAATTTCCCTCCAAATTCATATTAATTCCAAAATTTTACTCATTCCGCCCCTTTTTATTAATTAACTGAAAATCTAGAATTTTAAGAAAAGTCAAAAATTAAAATCCAAAATTTTCTAGAATTTTTGTCACGCACTCCAGTCAAGTCCCTTTCCCATTCTTTCGTCTACTTCCCTTTCCCCCAGTTGTTCAACACTTAATAAGTATTAATAATTATCTCACGTTTATTGATTTCACTATATTTTTAAGCAATCCTACTTTTCACCATGTTATTATACCAGAAGTATTATATTAATATAAGTTGCAAAGCAATAACTGGAGAAAAAGATTAAAAGCCCACGCTTAAGATCTCTTAACGTTCTATCGGTGGTTCCAGCTAAATTATTGGACGACATTTTTTTATGAAATTGGATAAAGATATTCTTTCTTAGTTCTACAATATTAGTTTTATGTTCAAATAAAAGTATATTTGATATTTTCCCCACAACATATCCATCGCATAATTTAGTCTGATTCTTACGTCATTTTAGTAGAAGAATAAAACTCGTTAAATAAATTTAGTGAAGTAATCTCATAAATAAGGTATCTTAACATTTAAACATGCTTCAGGTTTATAAAATCATTTTCTAGTGGCTCCATTTACAGCAATTAAATACAAGACATTAAGCTAAATGCTTCTGATTGAAATATCCAACTTATCCAGTTTCCATATTGTTTCTTAAATAACTTACTAAATATTCCACCCTTTACATTTTTATGATATATACTCTCATTTTATTGGTTGTAAAAAAAATTTTAATGAAAATTATCGTCCCATTTGAGCCTTGTCTTAAATTCAGAAGCAAATTGCTTCGAAACTTTAAACTAATTACTGAGGTTTGGGAACAATTAAATTCCTGAGCGCTGCATTCTATTACCAAAAGAGAAAATTTCCTCAAAAAGTCTACTCCAAAACATATGGCAACCGACAAACCCTGCCTGTGCCATTTTCTTTCTTATTTTTAAACTGAATCAATTACAACGAGGCCCTTACTGCTCGAGAAGATCTTGAGACAGTCGAGTACCACTATTGCAAGATTACTCCTGAATATGCGCAATGCAATTAAAAGAATTTAAGCATCCTACCATGCGTTGACAGGCCAGAGACAAAGGCTATATCCGCTTCCCTCTTTTTTTTAATCAAAAGCGCATTCTTCGTCATTTCCAAATCACTGAATGACTCACTATTTAACGAGATCAGATGAAGATAGTCTTTCTTAATTAACCTTGCGAGCGTTGCCGAGTGGATATCATGTCACTAAAAAGGGGAAGAGGAGAGTTTCATTCTGCCGTGCTCTAGGTAGGTGGAAATTAACTTATCAAGATTAAGAAGGAGGGCGTGTTCTTTTTTATTCGGACGGGGGTTGGGGTTTGTATTGAAATCTACAACAGGTTATTTGTCAAATTAGGTGGTAGGGGCTTTTGACAAGTGAAGGTAGATAGCTGTTTTTTCTTTCTTCCCCCCCCCCCCTCTTTTTTAAATCAGGTGAAGTGTTTTTTCATTCAACTTTTTTCACACTATAAAGTATCTTAAAACATAATTTCATTATATTTAACAATGAAAAAATATAATAGATTTGTCACTTACTGACGATGTATTTGATATTTTTTGCACTCGTTTGGTTTAGTTAAATTCCTGTATTTTTTTAAAATGTATGTTAATAAAGTTGGAATTCTGTGATCAGTTTTTCATTCACTTGCAGTACGAGAAAGTGAGTTTGAAATTTGGCACTGTTTCCGCTGACAATACAATCAGGCTTCGCTTAAAGAGTATCTCGTATACCGAGAGATAAGCATAAGAAGCAAAACAAGGTGATTCACTTAACGAGGGCTGTTTCTCAGAATGAGGGGCCACGGTGGCCTGGTGATAAGGTCTCAGCTTCGGAACCGGAGGGTTTCAGATTCGATACCCGATTCCACCAAAGAACCGTCGTGTAAGCGTGTCTGGTGCACGTTAAACGTCCTGGCCAATGTCCTCCCGCTAATGTGGCGGGGTGTGGAGAGGGAGTTACCAACTCAGGTGTCGTCCTCTGACAGCGGTTCAAAATTATTAGGATCATCCCAAAATAGCCCTAGTGTTGCTTTAAAACGGGAAGTTAATATAACTAAATTAAACTAAACTTCTCAGAACAAGAGCTAGTTTGAAGAGACCTTTATATCCACATGAAACAAGTTTTGAACCGATAACAAAGTTTTAGGTTAACCATAGGATATTAAACAAATACCTGTTGAGCCTTAATGGAAGAGATATTGTCTCTTGTCCCGATTACGGGGCGAGAGGTGGATATCAACGATATCGATGAGTTGGTGGAAAAACATAACCACATCAAAGCTGAACCAAATAGCTGGATCTATGTCACAACAAAAGGTTGCAGAGGAGATTCGGCTGTAGAGGGAGAAATAATACAAGCAACAAAGGAACAACCATTCATTGAAATAAGAGAAATACTTAAAATGTGAGAAATTATTATATCGTATGTTGCGAAGATCAGTGTGATAAGTCAGTAACTATGTGCGCCTCAAATTTATTTCACGGTAACGCTGTATTTAATTTCGGGAAATTTTGAAGCGTATTCAAAGACAAATCTCTTGAGACAGAGTTTTTTTTGTAAAAAAATGGATGCACTATAAGTAATAAATTACATTATTATAAATGCGTTTGAGTATAGAACGCATTGTACTATTTTACATGGATGGAACGGCCTGAATGAAACACATTGCTCTATTTTAAATGGATTCCTGTGAAAGAAATTATTTCGTTTAATGAATATTTCGCATTATAGGATTTGAAAAAGAATTATGCTCGAGAAGCGAGGTTCTGCTATATAATATTTAATATTCTCAGAAAATTATAACTTAGTCGATTAATTAATTTCAAATTCGATTTGGTTTCAAATTAGTAGCGCCATCTATTAATTATGCATAAATAATTACTTTTAAATTTTTAAAACATTTAAAATTAATTTGATTATGCATAAATTATAACAAATTATGAAAGATAATAGGGACTAAATATTGGAAAATAAAGAATTTTAAAAGATTTAAAAGAACGCTTTTATAAGAGTACTAAAGAAAAAAAATTACTTATTTCTGCTAAAAACATGTAAATCAGAAATGATACCACAAACTCTTGGAGCGATGTAAGTAATATGAGAAAACTAAGCCCCAATAAATGCCACAAATATTTTCTAAACAATTTTTGAAATTATTGTTTCATAAAAGCGAACAAATGCTTATTTACTTATATTTCTATCGGCGCATTTAAATTTGTCTTAAGGTTTTTGATTAAAAATATTTTCTATTTTTTTCCCTTATTTAAAAAAAGCGAGATTTCCTTATTTTTAAATTAATTTAGTTAATAAACCACAAGAATTCAAAATGAAACATTTTCTTCATACTTCACAGACGTTATTTTACTAAAAAAAATCATTGTTAGAATGCAGAAATTAAGATAAATTAGTAATTGATATTAAATTAAAATATTTAACAAAAACGTTTTATTTCCGTAGAAAAATAATTTATTATTATTTTTTATTGATTTATTTTATTATTTATTTTTTATTTTATTATTTGTTTATTCTTTGAATCTGAGAAAGAAGTATTACAGAATGTGCTTTATATATTTACCTTTCATTTGAATTATATCGTTTTGTGAATCTTTTTATATTCTTCAATAATCTCCGTAATTGTTATAACAATGAAAAAAACGTATTTTTAAACTTCAATTAAGTTTAATTTTCAGTTTTTTTCCTATTATTATTAGGGATGACAATTCAGAAATCTGATGAATACTAACAACTCTTCTAGCATATGAGTAAAGATATCTAGCTGCGTTGCACAATATTGCAGCAACACAAAGGAAGCATTCATATATCTAAACACAATATTAAATTCTTGGGAAACAAGAATCCTGTATCACTCAAACATATTTTATTCGCACTTTTGCATCTCCAGTGGCAATCTTATTCACTTTTGTGCAATTAAATTAGTAGGGAAAAATATGGAACAAATTTACACCTATAATTTCTAATTATGCATGAGAAATTGTATAAAAGAAGTGGAAAATTTTAGGGTAATTTTACAAAATTCCTTATTGCAATAGAAAATGAAAGGTAAAATGATAGCTAACAGCGTTCCTAACGCTGTTGAAAATTTCTTGAATTTCGTTTTGAGGGGGATCAAGTGGGAAAAATTTTGTTTGAGTTCCTTGAAAAGTCTTAGGAAAATAGGCGATGTATACATCCATTATTTTTGGGATGAAAAGTGATATAGTTTGTGATTTAGTTACATTTCGAGTATTTATACTTGGGAATATGAATGTGTTTGTGAAATAGATACTCAGTATTAATTTGTGCGAGATTGGAATTTAATAGTAACGATTAAGTAACGGTTAATGATTAAAGCAGTTACATAGTATTTTCGAAAACCACTTTTAACTGTGTATTGCCGAATTAATTGCAAAATGAGCATATTTGCAATTAATAGGCTAATACTATATTTTTAGTTCTCTACATTCAAACACCGAGAAATTGTAAGCAAGACAGTGATGACACATTTGAAAATTAACAGTGAAAACATTTAATTTTATCATCTGCGTTTTTATAGCTAAAATGTAATTTGATGGTTCTTGAATTTTCTTAAAAATGTCCTTTAGAATTCTTGAATTTTTTTCCCATTAATAATAAGAAAACTCCTGGTTAAGAACCAGCATGATAACAAAATATGTAAAACGCAAGAATTTTAAGTAGAATTTCGATGTATGTCAAAATTATCCAAAAGTGCAAACAGACTTTTTAGTTTGATTCTTTTCTACCAACTGTCTGGTAGATTATATATTTCCTAGTCACTATATCATAGTCAATAGGGTATATATAGAAGGATATAAAAACGATTATTTCAGTACGACTAATTAACTATTACAAAACTATTTTATAACTTTAAAAGAGCAATTCGTGTATATTTATTTCGTATCTCGGAAAAGGCTCTAACAATTTGGATTAAATTTTATATTTAGATACCGGTTTTGCTTTTTAAGTTTATCTATATAGGTGTTTTTTCCTGAAAAAACGAGATTTTACACACACACACACACACAAAAAAAAAACATTTTTTATAATTAATTATTAGAATATGCATATTCAACTTCCGCTTCGAAGTGTGGGTAATGCAGTGTCGTAATTAGCATAACATAAGCGAGGCATGTATTGCGAGTAGTCAGTTCGAGTTCCGCTTTTTTCTTATATATTTATATTTAATATTTTGCTTTTTAAATTTATTTATATAAGTATCATTCCTAAAAATAGCGCGATTTTACTGGAAAAAACATTTTTATATTAAAGACTTTTTATATCTGCTCTCATAATGACAATATCATACAGCGCCCTCTCGTATCCGTTTTCACCATGGTAAAACTGAGTGTAAGATCAAAAATATAATTAATGATAGATAAACTGCAAAATGAATGCTGTAACACAGCAGATTGTTTTGAATAATATGTGAAACTAAGTGCATTCGTGATTTTTTTTTATTTAAATGACCAGTTCATATGTGAGTAAGATGTAGATCATATGTAGGTAATCAATATGTAATTCGTATCTAAATATTTTCTTCGAATAAACAAGATTTTACAAAAAATAAATAAATAAACTGCCAAGAGAAGCTTGGTTTTGTAGTAGATATTAACATATTAACTATAACTATTATCTATAACATATCAAAATTATTATTGCACAAAATTTGGTTCCTTTTTCGTTAGCAAATGAAATCCTTGTTAACTAGTAGATTATAGAAACAAATTGATTCTTTTAAATTACATTTTGTACGAAAACGCTAAAAATATTACTGTGTGTGGGCTTATTATGAATTATATTATGCAGCATATATTGCGTATTTTGCGTATTAAATATAAGAATTAATGGCATTCATTTCGTCTTTAGTCTTTATGCGAAAATTTGAAGTTATAAAGGTGACATTCAATTCTTCTTTCCCGTCTAGAAGGGCAATATTTCAATGTCAAATAAATAAGTCGCCTAATAAATTTCAAAAGTAATATTGCAATACAAGAAAAAACAACTTCATTCTGAATTCGCGTTCGGCACAAAATCCGCGACAAATCCCTGCCATATTTTACCTCTCAGATTTCTGCCTGCGTTAAAATTTCGCGCCGGAGGATCTTACAGGTGTCTTTTTTTTCTTTCGCTTCGTCCCTTCATCCCCTCCCAAATCCTTTGAGAAAAATAACCATGTTTTATTCGCCGTTTTTTCCCTTGGCAGCCATATTCTGTCGCACAAGTAGGGAGGGGGCGTGGAACAAAAAACAAAATCAAAAGACAGGAGATGGAAAAGACAGTAAAATTAAGACGGAAGATCAAAAAACACGACGACAGGGGAACTCCGGCACACAATGGAAGGACCGTTTTCCTGCCGATAGATTAAAATAGCAGACAGGATGACATTTTGACAAGACGCTGCCTCTCTGGGGAGAGACCTTGAAAAAATAGACCAGTCCTTAAATTCATGGGGAGGCTCGAGGGAAGGCTCTTCTTTTAAGGTTTTTCAGAGTAGCCGAGTGAGTGGCAAGAGAATTCCCAACTAAATATAAGGAACATCGTGCAACTAGAAAGGCATATTTTCTTCCAGGTAAGGTTGGTCTCTTCATGTTAAAATCAAATTATTAGAAGCTTTATCTAAAAATTTCAAAAACTTCGCATACATTAATTCTTTGAAACCATCGTGGATTTCACAGGGGAAAAAAGGTATGATATTAAAGAATAACTTATTAAAATGTAGAGTAAATAAAATCATCAACAGGGGTCTCTCTAAAACTTTCTTGCATACTCTCTAATAAATTTGTCATGCCAGAGAACAGCTTACATGACACTGGGATACTATAGTTACAAAATATTAATTTTTGGCTTGAATTAGGATTCTTATTAAATTTATCGTGTCATCCTTGGCGAGCTATTTGGTGATTCATCCCTGGCATGCTGTTAATAGTATCCCAAAAGTCGAATTTGTGTTTTAGACACATTTTCCTCAACCAATTAAAACAAAACTTTATAAACTTAATTACAATTGTAGTCATAAATTACCAAACTGAATTTGATATTTCTAAAACATTGCCTTTACATGCTTCTGAAATATGCTTGCGATTACATGCTACATGTTTTCATGCTTGCGTTTACATGCTACAGACAGATAGACAGTCAACCCATAGTTGGATTTAACTCAAAATGTGACAGATATCAACACTATGAATGTTATACCTGGGCACCGAATCTTATTTGTCTAGCTGTCTTCATTTTCCAATTATCGTATTCTTATCATCGAACAACCAGATAGAGTGACTACCTTTAAACAGAATTTACTCAAAATTTGATAGAAATTTGTAAATTTGCTGTAAAGACCAAATTTTAACAGTTTAACTGAAATCGTTTTTTAGTTACCTTTGTCATAGAAGAGACAGACGAACATTTTCCAAAAATATGTTTTTCGAACTCATGGAGGACTAAAACGTAGAAATTCGTTAAACTCTTGAGGTAGAACTTTTTGACGATTGCTATACTTTCTTTTCTATACAACGAATGCGAGAAAGTGAAGATTAGTTGGCAAATACTGCAACCTTTGTAAGATATTGTGTGAATTGACTCTTTAAAAAGTGGACATAACATACATTTTAGAAGCAACCGCCGATAACTAGAAGAGCTGGATAGCAGTTTTGATTATATTGTTTTGATTAAAAAAATTACGAAATAATAAAAACTGGATATAGATAAGCCTAAAAAACAAACAAACAAAAAATTCGAGAGTGCAATTTGGAATACCATTTCCATCAGCTCATTGAAACCAAAATTTGAAACAGAATTACAATTTTGGTAGCAAAAATACATAAAAAAAAATCGTTTATCTAAGTCATTGCATTTATCAGTTATATCGTTGACATGTGTGAGAATATACAGACTGACAGACATTCAGTCCTTTGACAAATGCAGTTAAAAATATAATATGGATCTTTATTTTAGATGTTAAAAGTGTGAACTAAATTTTATCCATCAAGTCTATCTGTTGGCATTTTGTTGTTATTGTATTTACATGCATCTAGGCAGACAGACATACTAACTGCCTAAGATTTGATATAAAGACCACATACCAAATTTCTTCGTTCTATATCAACACGAGTTTGAGATATTCCTTTTGCAGACAGCTAAACACAATTTAAAAAAATGTGTTTTTCGTATTCCAGATTGTCAGAAACATGAAGATTCGCCTTCGAATTCGAATTTTTTTTTTATGATTACAATGCTTTGCTCTTTGTGTCCTCTGCCTTCGAGAAAGTGAAAAAATATTGATTAATTTTTTTGAATTACCCTTCTTCCACACATAAGAATAAGCAGCCTATTTAAAGAGGCTTCACACGTTTTTATTGACATGGATTCAAAAATTGTGCAGTAAAACATTAAAAATATAAAACAGCAGAAGTGCTTGCTTTTATCAGTCCTTTTAGCTTTGTCTTTTACTAAATCTCAAACAATTCAAATTGACACGCCTTCGTAAAGGTCATACTCGCTATACGCATATATATCTCATTTTTGGTGAGGTGACACCTACGTGTCCCACATGTCATTTGAATTTTACTATAAATCATATTTTAATCGAATGTTCATTTTTAATTCTTCTCATTTACACTTTTTTAAGTCAGCTTCATTAATTTTACAAGACCTGGTGGGTGAGAAATACCATCCAAACATTTTTAAATTTTTAAAAACCACTGGCTTTTATATATATACTTTTAATATATATAATGTATATGTATATATATTTCAACATTTGTTCTTGTTGTTATATCGCTTCATTATAACCTTTCTTTTCCATCACTGTTTCATTTAAATTTATTAACCTTGTGCATTCTTGAACTTTTATTTTTTGCCTTTTTATGTTTATTCCTTTTGCTTTTATAATTTAACATGTGTGTTTTTATAGTTTGCTCTAAGCTTTAACCATTTGCTTGGCGCAGCATGGCCAAATATGGCTCTTGCATAAAAAGAACACGAATTAATCACAAACCAACCTCAGACAATTCAAAACAAGATTGAAAGATTCAGCCAAATATCTCTCAAACTTAGATTGGAATAGCGTTATCAGCTATTCAAACCAAAACTTACCGAACAATAATTGAATTTCTGCCATTAAATAAATGTGAATTTTTGATCTCACATATTGAAAAAAATACGTTTAAATACTTCACCAATTTATCGCGAATTGTACCTTACAGAGACTGGCATCTGATAAAAAAATAACACAATAATAAAGACAGAAAACTGTTGATCGTTTATTTTGTTTTTGACTGCAATGATACATTGTTTTTGAATTCAATTATAAAGAGTATGCATTTTTAAACAATAATTCATGAATAAATAATATGTATCCTACTGAGTAAAAATTATTTCATCTATAATTTGAAAAATTAATTTCCTTCTAGTTGCTCAATGTTATTAACTTCCGTACCATTTGTGTACTAAACGCACGTCGAGCATTTCCGTTAACATAACAAATTTATTGCATTGTTCCTTTATTAAATCGACATAAAAAAAAGATGGCGATAAAGCCTTCACATTCCATTTTCCACACAATATTGTTTTTAATAACCCGAAATTCGTGCCGGAGCGTCGATTAAAGATTCATAAAACCTTCGTAACAATTCTGAAATAAATAAACAGCGTAATGTATCCAATAAAGCTGTGTAAACAGAGCGCACGCTTCTCAAATTTCATTGGTCGAGAGAATTTTTTCCCCTACTTGGCGCGCAGATTCTTCCCTACGCGCGCCATCACCTGGGGATTTTCTGCACGGAACTGATGACAGTCAAAAAACGTCTTCATCGCTTAAAAATAATACTAAAAATAGAGAAAACTGAATAATGAAAAAAAAGGGAAGGGAGTTTCATGAAAAGGACGGAATATTAAATGGAACTGAAACAAAAGGCAGGTAGCTCATTAATTTGTAAGAGATAAAGAAATCCTCCGTTTTTATGCGAATACGCGCGGCGAAATGTTAATATATGCGTAAAAATCCCCAAACTTCGCATCGCGAATCAGAATAATAGAAGACGACAGTAAAGATATTTAGGAATCAGAGAGAGAGAGAGAGAGGGAAACTCTGGAGGAATGGCGGCAAAAAAAGAAGCAAATGTAAATAAAAATTTTGAGAATAAAGCGCGACTGAATAAATCTGTTTCTGCAGAGAAAACTCCCTAACACAGTTGTTTGATACTTAAGCGAATGTAGAATATTTGTCGAAGGGGAAATGGTTAGTTTTATATCCTTAACAAGATTTGCAATTGCAGACTCACGACTTCTTTTTATGCTTTTCAGGTCTTGCTATCGTAAGGGGGGCAAATTGTTGTTCTAGACATTTCTAGACATGTAGATGTTCGAGACATCTATATTGCATTACCGACATAATATTGACAGTTTCAAAGCATGGTGAATGTAATGAAAATATAAGTTGAAATTAATGTTTTTATTAAATATCCTAGGATTTTTCAAACAATGGTGCAGACATCAATAATGATACCTTAAACTCGGCTAATCTACTTTATTCGAAATATTTAAATAAAGGTTCAAAGTGGATGTAAAATGTTTACCTTCTTATTATTGCTTCAATCTTTATTATTCAGGTATACACATGTATCAATTTCAATTTATCTGCTTTCTAAAAATAATTTTTTTCTAATCACTTGAACTCATACTTCACTGTAACTTATTTTTGACTTCAACTCCTGAGTTCCACGTGTTCTTATCTTTTCTTTGAAGACTCTAACATGTGCTGAACCAAAAACGCAATTCAGCAAATTCCCTTCTAAAAGTATACAAGTTCAAAATATTTTCCCTCGTGCTCTTTGATGCTTATTTTATGCTTATGCCTTTCTATTCCAGCTGGTAATGGTTGTAAAAAAGAATTGTTGAAATGCATTTTAATACTTGAAATATTTTCTAAATCCTAAAGAAAATTAATAAAACTGTAATAACTAGTTAACAACGATCCTACCCCTAGTTTCTTCCGACTTACGAAACCATTTCATATACGTATACATATACAAGTATATATATTTGACGCTGGTATCCTGGCATGAGGGTAGCGTGTCTTCCCCGTGATCTGGGTGTCCTGGGATCGAGTTCGGGTTCGGGCATGGCTGTTGCTCTATCTGTGAGATGTGTGAATGTACCTTCCTGTAAAAAGGGGTTGCGTTAGCGAATGAGTGATGCGTGAGTGGCAAGGTCGTACTCTTGGCCCTAGTTGGCGCTACTAGAAACAAGAGAGCGCACTTTATCGGCTTAAATCGCTGTCTACGTAACAACGTGCTTGTCCATAGCAGGTGCCATAAGAAACAATACAGCATGTATAAGTGGCGACTTTAAATCTTGCCATATATATATATATATATATATATATATATACCATCTTCCCCAACTGAAATTACGAATGTCTGGAGTCCATTCTGAAACAAAATGTTGCCTTTTCAAAGAATTTAACTCTCCAAATTGTTAAATTATTCATAACTGACTACAAATCTCGTCAAATAAAAATAGTTTATAATGAAATGTGCTCCTTCGTCCCACTTAATCATCATCGGTAATAAATATAAATATCTGCTGTTTAATATTATCACCTCCTATTTAATAAGTCACATAATCCATTTACTACATCACATGTTATATTTATAATTGATTACAGAACACTATCAGCAATTCGTGAACCTTTTCTGAACTAGGCAAATAAATAATAAAAATTTAAAATATTTTATTATTTGTTTTTAAATACTACTTGGGATGCCTCAATTTTCGATAGGACATTTTTATTCTTATTCATTTGATATAGTATTTCCGGGGTCTGGAAACTTTTGTAATATATTTCAACATATTATACTGTAATATAATTATGTTACTTCATATTATTATTATTATAACATTTCATATTAGGTATCTATGCCTAAAGCATTTTATTTTATTTGAAGAAATAAGTGTAATGTATAAGTGTAATAATGTGAGTTAAAATGTAGGGAATCGATTTTGCAATGTATTCATCACTGATTAAAAAAAGGTTTGCGGATGTTCCAAAACTCGAACTTGTTGCTACAAGTTAAAATATTGAACACAACACCAAAACCATGAGATTAATAAAATCTTATTGTATATATATATCTGTTCCAAACCTCCTCCTAAGCCACGAAACCGATTTCAATTCAAAATTGGTAATGCTTTTCTTTACAAACTGCACGAGCCAAACGTAGGGTTAGAGAACTATGTTAGAAAAGATTAAAGTTCAGTAACGCTTGGGAATAATTTAGAATCCAATTATATTTTGAATATTATTGAAATTTCTTTAAAAAATCTACATTTTTTTTTCACTGGTCTTTTTTGAAATATTTTTGGGTATAACCGTGTTTTAAAAATCTAGAGCATTGCACAAATTTACCTTCATATTTGAAAATTTTCTGTAATAATTAATGAAAATTGTAAAAAAATCTGTGGCAACTTGTCAGAATGCTTAAGAAATAAAAAAAAATTATTGTTTGCAGTACATTTTAGATGCATATACCTAGTAACATTAAAAGTCTTATTTTTTCACAGTGATATCTTCTCAATCCATAATATTTACAAGCGTTCAGATCAGAACTATTAAGTAAAATCGGGTGAATATAAAATAATAAAAATTGCGAGCCTTAGCTCATTACTTTTTGTTACAATCTAGCACAAAAGAATGTGAATAAAATATAAAGTTTAGGATCCATAATAAATATTAGCTTTATTCGCCTAACAACAAAGCAGTCGATTTAATTTTTTTTTAAAAAGTTTCTCAATTGTGAGATGTCAAAATAGGAATTGGTATTTCACTACCGATAATGATGAATTGCTGAAAGGATGGGCTATTTTTAACTCAGCCCAGGATTATAGACGACGGTGGACAATTATATATACTTGCTTTCAGACGTTTGAGAATATTCTAGAACATTTTGAAAACTTTTAGAATTTCCTAAGAGTTTGTTTATATATATTCTAACATTTATAGAAAATATTTTGACAGAGACCTATAGGAAAAACTGGAAATTTCGAAATTTTGCAGAAATATTCCAAGAAGAAATGCGAAAGAGATTCCTGTTTGTTGTGGAAAGTTAGGATGAGAAATGAATGGACTTAGAAGAAATTATGATCCTGGTCATTTCGGGCGAATTATAAGTGATACTGGGCCCTTTGGGCATATTAGGCAATTCGGGCACAATGTGAATGAAATTGTCGTAAGTATTAAGCATTTGCAAACTCATCTACCAGATTTCAGTCATTAAATCCATTTACAAACACACTCAAATTTCGAACCATTCTCTGCTTTATAGGCATTGAGATCTCAATGATTTATTAATTAGATTTCGATTCAGAGAACAAAATCGAATTCCTCCGAATATCTGCAGTGTTAATTAACGAAGAAATCTGATACAAGAGTGGATTCCAGCAAAGGTCAAATATTCTTTCATCAGTTTGCATTCACAATTTGAGGACTATAAGTATTGGCATAACGACCTATGAGTTTATAGAACTGCGAGTGAAAATTAAATTTCGCTAGTGGTACTTCAAAATGAGTCGTTTATAATAATAAATTTTATTTTTCCCATCATTTATCATTTATTATTTTAGCGATTTTGAAAACAATAATGTCTTCTTTTGGCAATATTTAGTAAAATTTAATGTGGAATATATGAATAATTATACAACATGATGAATAATTTTATATAAATTATAAATATACAATACAGACAATAACATATTATTTAGCATAGGTGCAATGATAACTGAAGCAAGAAGAAACAATTATATGGCAAAAGTATTTATATTTAAAAAATATAATCAGCAAAATGACCAATGCTGTCACCTTGCTGATTTTATTGCAAACTTTTAAAATACGTATAGAGACGATACAGATTGTGATGATATATCATCTATGGCATGTCTTACATTTCTTTCAATATGTGAAATGAAACATTCAAATTTATTTGCTGATAAAATTTGTTTTTAGCATTTCATAAGACCGTCTCAGCCAAAGTATTTGGCTGGAACACCCAGCTTTATTCTGATATTTCTGAGATTTAGTAAAAGGCAAAGCTAAGAGGACAAGTAAAAACAAGCACTTCTAACGATTGATATTTTTATTCTTATACAACAAAATATTTGTTGTTGTTTCTAATGGCACTTGACATGGACAAGCTCGCTGACAAAGTCAGCGATTTCAAGCCAAGGGAGCGTCTTTAGGGGTCAAGAGTACGTCTTAACTACTCACGCATCACATTTGCTTGCACAACCCCTTTTTATAAGGGGGGGGGGGCACTTTCACACATCTCACAGATAGAACAGATGAAGAACAACCATGCCCGAATCGGGACTCGAAGCCAGGACGCCCAGATCACGGGAAAGACTAGCTACCCTTATACCAGGACGCTGGCTAACAAAATATTTCAAATCGCGAATCCATGCCCATCAAAATGTGTGGTCCAAAGACAATTTTTAAACTAGTTGCTTATCCGAGTGCATAGAAAACGGATAATTCAAACAAAATCAGTTACCATTTTCACTTTCTGGGAGGGGGTAAGTATACAAAGGGAAATCATTGTAATCGTCAAAAAATTCGAATTCGAGGACGAATCTTCATGTTTCAGACCGCTCAGAATACACAAATTGAATTTTTGAAATTATGTTTATCTAACTCAGAATATAGTAATCCAAAAATGCTTTGACTCACGAAATTTGGTATGTTGTCTTTACAACAAATCTTGCATAGAAATTATATCTGCCTGGCAGAATGCAAGTCATTTCAATGGCTGCAAAACATAAAGAATTGAATGCATACAATTTAATTCAACTTTTTAATATCTATAATGTAGATCAATATCAATATTTTAATTACATCCGACAAAGGACTGACTGTCTATCAGTCTGTACATTCTCATACACATAAACGAGGTAACAAAAACTCACAAACACAATGACTTAGATAAATGAAATTTCCTATGTATTTTTGTCACGAAAATTGTGGTTCTGAGTCAGAAATTGGTTCCAATGGGTAATTAAAAATAATAATAAAGAAACATCTCAAAGTGCACTCTCAGTTTGCTTCACTACACTACGAAGCATAGAAAGCTCATGTGCAAGCCTTTGAAAATAAATGTCTGAAATCTAGTTATGTTGACGGCTTTTCATGAAACCATAACTTTTACAAGGGAGGGGAATTTTATTTCTTAGAGAGTATGCAAAAATTTCAGGGCGATCATTCCAGTTGGATTTAGCATTATCCAGCTAAGACTTTCATATCGATAGGTAATAATTATTGAATATTTACTCTTGGTTCAAAATCCTCTAGATTTAGTAAATCTGCTTTCTCAAAATGGTTTTCTGTTTCCTGTACAACAGGATGACAGGTGTATGAAGAAGATCACGAGGAATTTCAGAGATTGACCACTTTGTGGTTGGGGTCTGACCACCTCAAAGAAAATGCCAGTTCGGAGAATTAGTCAGGGATATGGATATATTATGATGAAGACAGTAGTTTGCCAAAACTAATATCGATACTGCTTTGTTCAGAGATGACTAGGTGATCAGCAATATACAAGAAGAAGATACAGTAAATCTATCAATTGTAGATTGATTAATGGGAAAAAAAGTGACGTCTACTGTATGTGCTAGCGATCTTGGAACACCTGAGAAATCTGACACAATTTCAGCACGTATCGGTACACACAACACATGTGGAATTATAATAATAAAACTTTGAAACTCCATCATATTTACGGCCTCCTGCTCAGGGACCATAGTTTTTGTACAGAGCAGAAGAGGTTAATACCTTTATTACCTAGTATTTATGCAAGCTACATTTTTCGTAATGAAGGTGAAGCTACGTACTTTCTCTGATTATCTTAAAATAAAGCAAAAATAATCGTAGTTATGAATGTATATATGTATATATACTTGTTCCCTTATCCTTTCCTAGAGAACTCGGTCGATTTTAACCAAACATTGTGCACTTGTTCTTTCGGTCAAGAGAAAGAATTTCATCTGTGTTAGAAGGGGCGAAGGTTAATTAAACTTTTAATTAATTAGAAAGTCACTAAAGGTTTGTAATTTTTCTATAAATTCTAAGAAGCATATTATTTTACAAGACATATTTTAATACCATTTCAAATTTGAAATACTTATTCTTTTATTAGTAATAACAGATTCCTTTCTCTTCAATGTCTGCTTCAATTCTTATTAATTCTTTTAAAATTTCATACAGAAGATTTTGAAATAAAGTAAGATTGATTTACCCTACCACTATTTTTTTTATTTCTGCTTCATATTCTTTGGTATCGTTTTTCTTTGTTTAAAGTAGATATAATGGTGCCTAAAAGAATTTATATGTCCTTCATTTTCAAGCGATTGCAAATGACCAAGGGCCCCGGTTCGTCAGTTAAGGGGTGTGATGGAATTAAAAGTAATATGTACTTTATAATAATTTATATAAAATTAGTTTTGGCATTAAAATTTATTTGCATCATTGTCTTGAAATTCCGAAGAACACTGAATATATATGCAAGTTTAATAAAAATAAACTGTGGTTACTATTCTCTTTTTTATTCCTGCTTTCCTTCATATGCATATTTCATAGTTATATATTAAGTAATAAAATAATGGCCGGCGTCCTGGCCTAGAGGTAGAGCGTCTCCCCCCCCCCCGTGATCTCGGCGTTCCGGGTTCGAGTCCTGGTTCGGGCGTGTTTGTTCATTTCCTTGTGTTCTCTCTGTGACGTGCGTGAATGAGTCCCCCCCCCACCTATAAAAATGGGTTGTGCAAGCAAGCGAGTGTGTGTGTGTGCTATCTTCATTTGAGCTAGAAGTCAGACTTCTGTCCTCGGGTGCTCAGGGGTCTGTACCCTCAGAAGCTACTGCGAAAAAATTTGACTTAAAAAAGTCACATGACAAAATAAATAAATAAATAAAACAATGGAAATTTGAGCTTCTTCCCAATCACTGATTGAGTCCAAAATTTGATGCAAATGTATAATTTTATTGACATGAAAACTTACCGAATTTAATTTTAACGCCTTGTTATATTTTTCACTTATCATGGGAAGGAAAAAGAAGCAAAATAGGTACTAGTTGAAGGATTAAGTGCAAATTCAGAAATAAATAAAAAATTTTAGTATACAGATTATACATTATATATTACTATTTTAGTTCTTTTTTTTAAGCAGTCAGACAAAAAGGCGAACAAACTATTTGTGTACGAATTTTTTCTGAAATCCGATAAATTTATATAAAAATTATATAAAAGTTTATTAAATTATATAAAAAATTATATATTAGTTTTTATATAAAAATTGCATGCTTAATCTCATTCTTCAAGCTTGTTGCCATTTTACATTCTCGTATAGTACGAAGTATAAAAATAGAAAATATTGTAATCGTTAAAATTATACAATAAATAAAAAATTATGAACATTTTAAGCTTTTCTAACGTGTTATATGGGTTTTTTTATCATTTTATATACAATCAATAACGATTTTTCCGTTCTGTTCTCAGAATTCAAAGTTCTCATATTTCGAATTCGGAATTGGGTTTATTTATTCTTAATAGGTTTGATTAATATAAATAGAGAAGGTGTCATCAAATTAGAAAGACGGGCAATTCAATCTGCAGCTAATATATCAAGAATGTATGAAATGTTTTAATTTTTCTAAAAAATCACGTTTTTTTTTTTTTTTTTTAAAAATCCTTAAATTAATACAATAAGACAAAAAGAATGGTGGGTGAAGGAAGAAATATAGTGTTATCTCTATAAATCGGCACATTGATTGTCCAACTTTTTTTATAGTTCACTAGATCATGAAATTTTTGAAAAATCAGTTTCAGATTTTAGGAATAAGATCTGAAATGCAGTAGACATTTAATGTTTTCGCTCATTTTTTTCCATAAATTGAATAAAATGTACTGAACTTTTAATTCTAGTAGTTTTAACTGGTTCGCATCCAATGAAATGGGAAAGAAAAAAACCTTTTAATGCAACGCATACAGAATTTTTGGTACTTGAATTTGTGATGAAGGCAAAGCAAAAATGAAGTTTTTTTTTGTTTTTTTTAATTCTTTACCTTCTATTGGTACCGCTACAGCGACAATGAGTTGCATTCATACTTTAGGCTTAAAACACATCTAAATCAATTTTTTTATTCATGATTACGATACAATTATTTTGATTAGTATCTAAAATTAGTAAATGCGATCTCACTGTGTGTAATGTTTGAATAAAAAATTTATCTATATGTGGTTTTAGACCTAATTATGCATACAATCCAATGACGCCATAGTGGCGTTAATGAGTACAAAGAATTATCTTTTACTTTCTTATATGGATTGAAATGATGATGATGTCGTGTTCGCGTTACCACGGAAAGGGGATGCAGTAGCTTCTGAGGGTAAAGACTCCTGAGCACCCGAGGGCAGAACTCTGACTTCTAGCTCATATGAAGATGAAACTCACACATTCGCTTGCACAACCCCTTTTTACAGGGGGGCACATTCACACACCTCACAAATAGAACACAGAAAAAGAAGAACCATGCACGAACCGGGATTCGAACCTGGGACACCCAGATCACGGGGAAGATGCGCTACTCCGTGGATCTTCCCGGGGTAGTCGGGAAGGACGTCGGCTATTGAATGAAATGATCTAAATATAAGTCATTTAACTAAGAGGTTAAGTTCGTAATTGAAACAAATAATAAACACAAACAAAGTTTACTTCTAATTATTGTCTTAAAATCATAATTGATTCACTATTATCCAACAATAAAAAAATATTAAGTTCATAAGAGAAAAAAAATAAAAAAATGGAACGGACTCCATCTTTCCTTTCAAATCTTATTTCTTTCACTAAACATTGATATTTATATTGATGCGAATCATATTCTTAAAGATAATCTTTTATAATCAACTTTCTACACTTTTCTGATATACTACAGTTACGTAATTTTAATTAATGGCTTAATCTAAAGGGTGATAAACTATTTTAATATTTTTAGATTTTAATAATCAGTAATCACTTAATCCAAATAAATTTTGATATTACATGAGAGCCACTACCTGCTAATGAATGTAAGAAAAATGTATTTCTGGATTAATTTTTTTTTTATTCTTTTAAACTCAAAGTTTAAAATATTAAAAAAAAAACAATACGATCAAAAAATGCTGTAAAATTAGATAAGGTTTATTTGACTAATTGGATGCAGATGCAATGAAAGTATTGCATTTTTTTATTTTTACAATACGTTATGTTACAATTTTTTTAACCCTTACCACTCGGAAAAGTAATTCGATGCATAGTTATTTTCCCTAATACTTGCCACGTTTAGTGCTCCGAAAAATAAAAATATATATTTGTTTTAAATTCAATTTCCTCGAAAAAGTAATCTACGACTTCTCACAGCTCTGTAGGCATTTTTAACAATAGAAATTAAATAATAAGTAAATAAAACGCCATAATGATGCACCGTCTTGAATAGTGAGTGAGAGGTATCATGCGAGTCCAAAGGATTAATATATAAAAGAAAATTAAAAAAAGATTTGAGCATATAATGAACCTTAATAATTCCAAAAATTAAGGTCATAAAAAATTCGATACCAGATTATTTAGTTTTTTTAATTAAAATTTTAATATATTTATACAATTTTACATCCCTGTGAATATAAATGAGTAAAAATTATCGATCAAAAATGTATTAATGCAATTATGCATCATTGCATTAGAAACATGGTTATATCACATGTATTGTCTATAACGCTATTTCCAAACCCTGCTTACCTCGCAAATTCAAATTCATTCTTAAAACAAAGATTTTTGTAAACAGATTAGACGAGTGATTGAATGACATGATTGGTGTATTTAATGTCAGATTCACGATTGATTGAATCTTTTTTTTTTGTTTATTTGTTTGAATCAAAAAACTAAACGTACGATGCGGATTTCGCTACTTCCAATTTTTGTTAAAAAGAGTGTTCGGTACAGAATGAACTTCCGACTATCGCATTACCTTTCCAGCTTAATCAGATTGTCTCCACCAGAGGACGCAATAACCTACCAAGGTCATGCTGAACAAAAATCAGAGTTGTAAATTAAGATTTTCAAATACGCATTCTTTTACTTTCTTGATATTATGTGCAAAAAATGTACCATGACTTTTATTTGCTGTGATGTGTATTATATATTTTCTAATTCAAAGGAAACTGCTCAGCATTATTGTACGTAACACCATTATTTTTCAAGGATATTTTTCAGTTAAATGCTTTTGCAAAAGTCTAATTCTCTGGAACAACAGAAGAGGTAAGCAAATTTTGATACTGATTTAATTTGATTAATATCCCTGATTGCTCTGACTAAATTAGAGTTAAGTTCTTTATAATAGATTGTTTTATACTCTGGCTTTTAATTACTGATCATTTATCTATATATTCTATATAATTATAAAAAGATGAATGTGTGTATGGGTGTGTTTCAGTTCAACAGGTCTGACCGTTTGACTTGCAACTTGGAGAAAGTTTGGTTTTAAATTTTAATTAATTAAAAAATACGAGAAACATTGGTGTGTTTTTTTCCATGTTACCTTCGAAAATATTACAGTACAAATTTGATTTTTTGCATAATTTTAAAGCGTTGAAAATATTTTCGTTGATACCAATGTTTTAATCTATAAAGTAAGTTTATATTTTTAATGAATATTTTAAAAATATTTAAAATTATTTTTAACAATTTATTTCGGACAAAATAAAAGATAAAATTTAATCTGTATGAGCATGATATGAATACGTGAGAAAAATTTGATTTTATCGATGAGTTGCCATGACGTTGACAAAAACTCAAAATGAGAAATTAAGTTAAATAGTTATTGAAAACTAAACCTAGGAAAGTGTAATGTTCAGCAAACATTTGAATGAAATGAAATAATTTCTATAAAAAATAAGTAAATAAGAGGAAGAGTTTTCTATGGAGTTTTAAAATATCTATTAATTCAATAATTAGATTTTATTTAAGACATGCATAGGCCTAACAGCTAATTTCTAAAACTTCATTAATCAGAGCATATGTCTAATAAAAATGTCTAAATAAATTAGTCATATTTTATACAGTTTGAATCCATAAATGTTCCGACGAAATACGAATTTTAAATTTCTCTACAGATCCTCTGTTTTGTCGGTTATGTTTAATAAAGTATACTTGAGACACTCATATTCTAACTTAAAAACTTCTACTCTTTTGCAGTTAAAACTGACTGAGCTGTAGAAATTTGAATGCTTCTATTTTATTTCTATAAAAATGCACGATTTTAAAATTCCCTATCGACCGTCTGGGAAAAAATATTCCAATTAAATCTTGGATTTTCCCTCGATGACTAATTGTGTAAAATAATAAAATTGTTGATTGTCCTAAAATAATGATATTCAAAGCTTTATAACTCAGTCAGGTTTAATCGCTGAAGATTGAAATGTTAGATTGTTAAGAGTGATATTGATTTACTGTGCTGCAAAAATTGATTTACTGAATATGATTTATATCAACTAAGGACTGTATGAAATTTAGAATTCATAACTGTTTACAGAAGGGCATTTCTTAATGGATATAGAATAAAATATTATTTGCTATATTTAAATCTTTTTTGAAGATAAAACTGAGTTTTCTGATGAATCAAAGAAATGCTTATTGATTAATTCTTTGAAATAGTGCCTAAATTATTTTTAAAAAAAATATTTTGTGGTACACAAAATATTACAATGCTGAAGAATTCGACTTTCTGTTGTCAAATTTTTTAAAAATATGTTTGTTTTTCAACAAAAAAATGTTTTCGTATTTATTACAGTTTTATCTCTTTCACCTCAAATTGAAATCTTACTACAGTTGATAGCAATTAGAGAAATATATAATGCATTGAACCAAATAATGAGTTATGTGACTATCGAAATGTATTGCTGATATTTAAAATTTTGCTGATTATTAGTTAAAGTTTTGCTATTTATAGCTGATTATTAGTTTAAATGTAATTATTAATGTTAATTGGAAATTTTAGAGAACTTTACTCCTGACGAAACAATTGATCATTAAAGGCGATTACTTTTTAATAAGCATAAACACAATATTATTTAATGTCAATATATTTTGTCTATTTTATCTATAAAAACATTATGAGAATTTTAAAAAAAAAGTAAGAAGATTTGTTGAAAAACCACGTCAGCTGTTGGAAGAGATCAGCTACGGTGTTGAAGCAGTGTTACACGAGTTTATAATATTGCTTCCCTGCGCAGCTAGTTTACTCGAAAGGGTGAGAGTTTTACAGACGACTCTAGTGGATTCTGATTTAGTAGCAGGTCAGTGGGGCCCGGACATAAACTTGTCGTTGAATTTGGCAACTTTGATTTCAAAAAGATCGATTCCAAAAACGATTTGAATTTCGGCGATCTATACAATAGGAGTCGAGTTCCAGTGTTTATTCTAGAATATTTCATGCTCTGTGAGGCAGGCTGTAATATCCCAGAAGTGAGTCGGTATTAGTTGAATGAATTTTAATTTTGGAGTGTTAATCTACAGCGAGTTCTCTCTGAACGCTTTGTGATGTTGTAGGTGTTTAATTGTGATTTGCTGACTGTATGTAGTTGATTTTTACAAGATATGTTTTATATGCGCTTTCTGTTTTTATTTACCTGTGTTCTATATTTTCGAACACACTAAAGCGTCGTTATCCGTTGTTGAATTGTTCACCGGACACCAATCCGACAGATTTTTCCACAACAATATGATAGGTTCGAGAGCAAATTTATTCATAAATTCAAAATGTAATAAAGTAAGGAAAGAATTAAATATTGATGAATGATGCTGAGTGAGTCATAATGAGTGCTTTTGAATAATGTACGATTTCAAAGTTGTATTTTGAAAAGGTTAATTTGAAGCATAAGGATAAGTAACTTGTAGAGGTTTAAGAAAAATAATGGTCCTCTTTCACAACAAATTTATTTATTTATTCTTTTTTAACTGAAGAGGTGTAAGCGATAACATTTGTCGTTGCTGTTTGCAGGAGATTTTTTTCCCCACATATGAAGGGAATAAACCGGTAGTATTTTCAGCTGTTCTGCTTCAAGAAGGCAGACCAATTGCATATTCTATAATAGCTTTGATTCCTGCTCAACAACGTTATCCATGAATTGAAAGGCCACACAAGAGAGCATTTGAGAGGCCTTTGCTATTCTCCAAGGATACAAAAGGTCTCATGATTTCTTCCAATTTGCCATTAACTACTAATCCCTTTAATGTAGACACCACTTTTATATCTATTGCAGCCGCCATCACATGAAGGCACAATCTCATTAACATGTGACCACATCGCATAGGCTCTCAAACTGTGTTACCTGAGAATCCATGTGATTTTTCTGAGATACCCATGTTCAAAGTTTGAAAATATAATCTTCTGAAATTTTAATATCTCAAATAAATGTGATAAAAATTTCTTGCATAATAAATCTTTGGAATAAGGATATGAATATTGACTGACCCTGAATATATTCACAATAATATAACTTTGTGTTAACAGTTATAATTTTTTGTTGTTTGCTCAATCTAACTTATCTATTATTCTAAGCCCTCGTGAGTATTCACACATTAATTTTTATGTAGTTCATAAAAATACAACAGCATGTAAAATGCTGTTTACATGCTGTTGTATTCTTATGAACTGCATGCTGTTTTATGACCTGTATTTTTATTATATGCATGCTGCCGGAAACAGTGATTCTAATTGTTAGTCATAGAGATAAACACACATTGGATATTTAGATTTCTGATACAGAAAATCTGCTTTTTATAGCGTGTAACAATCAAAGCAATACAAGATGGTAATATACAGGAAAGAAAAGAAAAGCTGAAAGTTTTATTAATTTAAACTATATTAAATTGTTAAAATGAATATTATTAATATAATTATAAATATTAAACTTCCTGAATTTATTACTAGTGATGTTATTAAAATAGTAACACTAAAATGATGGAACACACTGTTTTCGATGATACTTAATTGGCTCTAAATGTAAGTATTCTAAGTTTTATTCTTAGTATATGCTTAGATTTTTTAAAAATAAAAATGGAGAACTTTATATTGGGAGTTTCTTACAAAAACAGCAGTTATGACTACTAAGTAATTTCAAATGCAATGCTTTTTCTAAACATTACATTACAACATGAGAAAATAGCAGTACTGAAATGCTATGCAGTGCCTACAGTAAGCCAAGATTAGATCTACAGTATGCTTAATTAGATGCAACGGTACCTTACACGGATCGTATTCTTAGTATCGCCCTTAATTTGTTCCGAACAGTAGTGAAATCTTAGCTTTGATATTAACAAGACTCCTCCATACTCTCGTCCAACCACCTGCAGCAACCGGATCTCAGTTTGCATTCCACCCCTTTCCTATTCGGAAATCCCGTTCACTCCAAATAGGACTTAGACCTTCTCAGATTTTCGCCTGCATACCGTCTCTGCATTATTAAACGAGGATTAAATAACGTTTTCCCAGGTACCCCCTCGGAATACGGACAGCAGCCCTTTGTTCCATGTCGAGCAGGGGGGGGGGTTGGAGAAGGGGTGTGGGAGGCGTGTCAGAAATTCCTCCTCTGTTCTTTAAGCCTGTTAGCGAAAAAGCCCTTTTTCTTGCCTTTTAACCCGAGGATTTGTATCCGGAAAATTCCGGCACGCAGGAACGCACCAAGGCGCCTTTCGAAAATTACTAAATTTTTAGAAGGCAGGCAAAGAGTGTAATCCCTCACCGTTTTGCTCAGTTTCCTAATTGGCCGGAAAGGTAGAAGAAGAAGATTAACTGAATTCTTACGAGGGGGCTGCAGCAGACAGACGATTTAATAAGGAATTTTCACCACCTTTTTGAGCCGAAGAATTCTTCGGGGAGGCAGGAGGATGGGGAAGAGGGATGAGGAATTTTTACACCGGCTGATCTATTTCGCAGAGTGATAAATATATGCGTGGCTTTTGTTCCTTTGGAGTGATATTCGCCGAGGTGAGGACTATGTATTTCTAGCGTCTTAATTTGTTTGGACTTTTGGAAAAAGGGATGGAAGGAGAAAAGGACGTGAGAGATTTATTAAGTTTCCATGTTTCGAATTGGGGATTGGATTTGTTTATTCTTTGAATGATACAAATAATGCGTTACAGCATAAAAAATGCAAAAGAAAAAAAAATGTTTTTCCATTTTATTGATTAAATTAAAACTATTTTCATACCAGGTAATATCCTATGATTTTCAAAAATAGAATCTTCGAGGAATTCCGAGTTTTCGAACAAACATTTAGCTGTAAATTAGTGTAATAAAATACAGTGGTGTCTCTATAATCCAGCTCTTCGCCAGTTCGACCTCTGAAGTAGTATGGCATTTTCAGATAGATGTGCAAGATAATATTAAAAGGAGATCAGTCGTTGAATTCTGATTCAGAGATTTTAAGACAATATAAATTATGTATAACTCTCGTATTCTGAAATCTTTTGTAATATTTATTATATATATATATATATATATTGTATAATTTTCTGTTATTTGGTGATATTTTATATCGTAAAAGATTTCGCTATTAAAAAGTGATTTTTTTGAAAAATCCCATTTTTTTTTCAATGCCTTCATTAATCTGACAATCCAATCAATGGTTTGATATCTGCCTGAGTATTCTGTATTAGTAACATGAATGATCTATTTGAGTTGATATTAACATGAAAAATTTTCAAATGGGACATAAAAGTGGATATACGAAGTATCCTTGTTTCATTTGATTATGAGAGAGCAGAACCCGCAGTGATAAATCACTAGATAAATATAATATGGTCTGAATGAAGATATTCGCGAATATTTTTTCTTGAGAGTTAAAACTGACAGAGACAAGATAGTTATCAAACAATTTAACACTTTACCGACCGGTAGCGGTTCGAACATACTATGCCATTTCACCGCGCTGGGGAGCAAACGTCGATTAATCGACGGCCGGTTGGTAAGCGCTGAGAACAAAACGTCGATTAATCGACGGCCGGTTGGTAAGCGCTGAGAACAAAACGTCGATTAATCGACGGCCGGTTGGTAAGCGCTGAGAACAAAACGTCGATTAATCGACGGCCGGTTGGTAAGCGCTGAGAACAAAACGTCGATTAATCGACGGCCGGTTGGTAAAGTGTTAATATAAAACTTGATATGATGAAACAATTCGATACAACACTCAAGGCATATTTGGAAAAAAAATGGCGCCGTCGATGGAAGAAACGGCTCGATGCGTTTCGCGATTCGATGACACAACCTCCCTCAATTCTGATCCCTATAAAACTCCCAAAAGATAATTATATAATCTGGAATAGGATCGATACTCTACTGAAACTATCAATAATTGATTTCGAAGTTTAAAGAAGTGTTAGACCTAGTATGAAAATCCCACTCACAAACGTGACAAGGTCTGGAACAAAAAAAAAATAACTTCATAAAATAATGACTTGTTCCGAACACAAACACCGAGAAGTAGAATGAGAATAATCAGCAGAGCAGTAAAATGATGAGCTAATTTATACAAAACGTATTTGAATTATTAAAATTATTACAGAATTATTATATAAAAGAAAATTAATTGATCTCAACAATGCTATAATTCGATTCTAAAAACGTTAAAATTCGCATTCCCGGCGAATAAGTGTCATGCTTGATTACACACCACTCAGGCCTTCCACGCAGGTAGGCAGATCGTTTATAAAGATAACCAAAACCTACCTATACGGAACTGCTAAAATTTAAAAGGTAATCTGAACGACCGGAATGCAGCGACGATCCATGTGGCTACTGCAGTGAACACAGAACCCCCAATACTGTATGGACCATGCATCCACATTTCGCTTAAGAATTTCTCATAATCGAAATGCAAATAATTTGAACTTGGCTGGATATGTATCCATCAAGGAAGCGAGTCCTAGCTTTATTACATGATAAAAATTAATCCGTTTTTCCGAAATGCCTCACCCAGTCATTTTTGCAACACAGCATAGAGGTTTCAAAATTGAAAAGAGTCCGCTACAGGCAACCGGCTCTTTGGCAATGATTATGGAAAAGAAAATCATACGTCAACTAAAGTATATTGTACAGATTTGAAGACATACAATGGCGTAACAATGTATTTGCTTGAATAACAATCTATGATGCATGATAGGTTTGGATGGCCATGTCTGGTCTTTGACTTCAGATGTTCCAAAGATTCGTTGCTGATACTGAATCCCATTTGTTTCTATCGTATCTGTCTGTTGCAAATCTTTTGCAATGCTTTGTAATCCTGTAAATCAGTGTTGTTCGTCTTATTTAATGCATCTTTTTTTAATGTATTTACTGATTACCAATAACTGACTACTTCACCCCGCTCGTAGGCATGGGAAAAAAATCTTGGACTGGGCCACTGCGATAGCAACACTGATGGGAACAGTGGTTGAGTCCTAAGGGCAGTCACGAGCCACGGCACAACCCTTCTCTAGGAAAGAACTTCCCGTCATCGATGGGAGGTAGCCAACTATTCACTTCTTTCTGTGCACACCAGGGCGGCGAGAACCATTTATCATAGCTGGAATTTCTCATTATTTTCAGGTGCCCCACAGTCGGTACATAATTGCTAATAATAATCCACCAGAAAAGGCCTCCCCTTTCTACTTCTGACCTTATGTTTTATTGTAAAAAATGATGGAGATTTAAATTCTTCACAAGACTTTTAAGGACATTTTCTATACGTAATAAATTGAATTTTTAACATGTGATTTTAACAAATTACTAAACTTTAAATGATGTCTTTGAAATAAAAACACATTTCAAAGATAATGCTCTAACTCATAGGTATCTTGTTTTGGAAGAAACCCATATTTACATAGAACTGATGTGAATTGATCCAGGGACTTAAAATAACTTTCCGACCAGAAATCCAAGATCACCCACCAAGACGAATCCTAACAGAGTTAAATGAATGATTAGCTACCTGCTATCAAAAAGGAGTTCATATTTTGGTAGATTAAGTTACAAAGACTGCATCCTTTCAACTCCTTAATTATTCTTCAGATTCGAGATAGCTTAGGCAGAACGTCTCTCTTCTTCTCCACCAAGCAGTTCTTTAAAGGTGGGCTTACATCAAAAGATAGCATCAGCCAGGATATTCAATGAGAAACAATGGTAATACCCTTAAGATTTAATAACATAATGCCTAGTTAATTTCATTGCTCCATTCACGTTTCAGTCTCGCAAGAATTAAGTCACTTCCTCATTTTTGCAGATACATAAGGCTTTTCTTAATCGCAGGCGAATTACTTGTGCAGCTTTTACAAGATCTTGATCCGTTTACACCAGAGTTATCTTTCAGGAAAATGCAGTTAGACAAAGGCTTTTAAAAGACTGAAATCCAAACTAATGTATGCAGCAGCGTGCCTTTTCCAACAAAAGATGTAGCTAACGCACACTTAAGGAATTTAAATTAAACCCTTTAATACCATCAGATATGATACTGGAAATCTTTCATTATTCGACGTCAAAGAGACGGTGTTGCAACACGAATCTTTGCTTTGGAAAAATACTGCCTGAACTCAATCACTCCGATAGAGTTAAATGAAACGAAAAGCACCCTCTGCATTAACATAACAAACAGAAATGAGAAGCTATACAGATATTGTGTTGTATCAAAGGAGGCAGTTCAGTTTTAGATTAATATAATAGGTCCTCGAACAGGTAATTTATGATGCACGAATTTCTTTTAATTTGTTGGCATAGGTTCGAATCAGCATCAAATGGACAATATTTCCGGGTGAAATTGGATTACGAGCCAAAGCGACAGATATTTTCAAATTGGTGATTACCCATGTAGCAAAGCCTGAACTTGTTAGATGAAATGGCAAAAATTGTTTACAAAGGAACTTTTTTTAGCAAAGGTGTAACTTATTTTCAGTATTTTTAAGCATAAAGTTTATAAGATTCGGTTTCTACAGTCTACACCAAAAATTATTGACTGAAAGAATTTTTTACTATCTGTAATTGTGTTTGTAATTTTTCTATTAAAAAAAACCGTGAGAAATTTTTTTTTCTAAAATGAAACATAAAGTAAATTTTATTTCAGAAGTTTATGAAATATTTTGTCCAATATCTTACGGATAGTCTAAAAAATACTTATGTTACACTAAGTCCTGATCTAAAAAAACGAATTATATTTTTTTCGATTGTTAAATGTTTTTGCTCAATGAGAAAATAATACGAAATTTCGAATTTTTTCCTCTTTGTGAAATTTTAAAATAAAATAATTTCTAACTTAACCTATTGTTTATTATCTAAAACCGAAAATGTATAATATATTGAGAAATTATACCAAATTTGAATAAAAAGATTACACGTTAGATTTTAATTTGTAGTTTAAAACATCCCTCCAGTATTTAGGATTTGAGAAAATAGCTTTTAAATATAAAATTGGCATTAAATATGCAGTATGAAATATAAAATATCAATGTAACCCCCCCCCAAAGAAAGAAACAAAATACAAACGGTTTTATAAAAATGATGTCCAGAAAATAAGAATATTAAATTTTAAAAAAATTGACATTTTCGATTTGATATGACTTTTTAATGCAATGTATCCAATTCCAAGATATCCTAATAGGTTTCTTATAATCTTTTGATAGATTAATCACCACTAAATGAATGAAAAAATAATCGCACATTAAAGAAACTGCTTTTTCTTTTCAAAAATTAATAGGATTGGTGAAATAAGAAAGCTTTTACTTCAAAATCATAGCCTAATATGCTTAGGTGTAAAATTATTTCTGAAATTTGCAGATCTACATTATTTATAAAATAATTTTTAATAAGGGAAATGGAAATACAGCATAAGTCATAAATAATATTCTAGTACTAAAGTATAAAACTTTTGTAACGTTTAAAATTGAAATGTTAACTTTCTTTTAAATGTTTAAAATGAAACATAATTCCCAAATTAACCTATTATATAATACAATTCTCCTGAAATTATCTAATTAAACTTTCTAGAAACTGCACTATAAGAAACATATAACAATAAAAAGCAATATTTGAAGCGTCTTATTTGATGTTTTTATAATGAAATAATAAGCAAAAAGTTTTTCAATAAACAAATTCCATTTTAGAATAAAAAATATGTTGCTCTTTCTAACATGAATATTAATAAATTATCAAAATGGAAGCAAATTTCAGATAATTTAATATTTTATTATTTTAAAATTTAATAGTTTCTTAAAAAATTGGAAATAAGTTAAATTGGAATTTATTCATAAAAATGTACTATAAAGTAATTATAGATTTACTGAATGAAAATAAAATTTGATACTTAACGTAAATTTGTGGCTGTATAATATATTAATTAATTAGACTTGTTTTTAATTATTTCAAAATTTTATTCTGGTGTAGAAAAACATTAATGTTTTTTTTTTTTCTATTTCAAAAAAAAATTCAGAGATATTACTAAACGAACGGGAAAAAAAATTCAGTTTATTTCATCTTCAGTATTCCACATCTTTACAAATCAATATTTCTAAAAAAAATTTAGATTCAATCATTTATTGCATAAGAGGAATATAATTATAAGACTATCTTTAAATAACATTATGAAAAGAACAATTTTTTATTAAAATATCCTTTGCAATACAAAACATCGCTGCATTTTTAAAATTGCAATCCTTTCCTTGAACTAGCTTCATACATCTGCAAAGAGCTCTTGTTGCCACGCCATCTTAATAAAAGATCGAATGAATTAGAAATTCAACCTGCTTTCCAATTCCCGGCTTAACAAAGGAGACGAGGAAGAAAGAGAAAAAAGAAGAAAAAAGAACACAGTTCTCAATCCTTACCGTCAAAAGGGAAAATATTCAAACTGGTACACATACACACTTGCCAAATTAGAGAAGCTTTGAACATATCTGCTAGAATGGGAAAAGCAACTGATTAACAAGGATGGAAATTTTCTGCTCTCAAATTTCTGCTCTTGCCAGTATCTTTTGTCTCAGAGGGTTTGGCAACGCCGAGAATAATAAGGAAATGCAGACGAAAATATTTCTGCAAATCTAATTAGATGATGAAATATTTATGCGAGTCGCATGAATATTCGCGGTTGCAGTTAGGGGTTATATCTTGTCTAATCAAAATTCGAAAGCAAAAATTTTCCAACTTGCCTGCTATATGTTACATATCAGGACGGATTCAGAGTAAAGAGGGGAAAAAAAGGAACATAACGTTCTTCACAGGCGTTTTCGCGCGTAATTGGCGAAACTTTTATTTTGAAATCCCAAAGGTTTTAACGTTTTAAAGCAACGCAAAAATGGCAGCTGAAATGTTGACGCAGAAAGCGAGCGAATATCATTTACGTAGAACGTTTTGGCGCTTTGCATTTTTAAATTTGATTAGCGAAAATTTCGACGAAATAATAAATTATACACGGAACACTGAGTAGAATTTTTTTTTTCTAACTTCGACCAAATCTTTACTGAGACGGGAAAAAATTCTAAAAGCTACTATAGTATTTAGATAAAGTGGGAATTATTGGTAAATGTTACATTCGGTAAAGGAAAGAATGTTTCTTCTACTGTGAATTTTCATCTGGCTCGGGAATATTTGTTGTCATGTTAACTTTAGATTTCCAGTTTTAAATGTCTGAATATATTTGAAAGAGCTTTACTGAAATTGTGTGATTTTGCGTTAAGTGTGAAATGTTTTTATACAATTTGAGACGAGGGTTTTACAATTTAACTTTAATGTAAGTTGAAAATTCTCCATGAAATATTTTTAAGCAATAAAATATGAACATTTTATTATTATATATAAGTGAAAGATTCAGTCGTCTCTATTTTTATGTCTGCATTTTTCATCTACGTTTAAATGTTCATTATTTTGCGTTGCTGTTTAAATTACAAGAAAAGCATCTCTGAATGCATAAGGCAGAAACAAAAACACTTAATGCAAGATTACGATATCTAATTTATAGCGACTATAGTATAGATTGTATAAAGACATTAAAGATTCACAAAGAAAAAAATTTAATTTAATAAAAGTAAAATCAAAAGTGAAAGAAAACAACAGTTATTTTTCGTATAACTATTATTGCTTCATTATTGGACTGATGTAAACTCAAAGAAATTATTCTCTGATTTTCTAAACAATAATGCTTCAATTTTTATCGTTTGCTTTAAAAAAGAAAATTTAAATATTCTGATGCGTTTTCTGGGAAATAGTTTCTTAAACAAGCAATATATTATATTTATCTGTAAAGTATTGCTTTATTGTATTTTGACTGAAATTGACAATTCTTGCCAATATAAAGGAATTCAGTTCTAAGAGATTAAGTTTTTAATATTTTCAAAATGATAATATTTTTATTTTATATGTAATTGAAATCGCATCTTATGCGACATTTGAAAAACTGGATAGTTTCTCGCAATATTTATGTAAAACATGCAAAAAGAATTCGATTTAAAAGTACACGCATTTCACTTCCTCACTAATAAAATCAATTAATTACTCGCGAGAAATTATTCAGATATTTTGATATAATCCCATTTTTACAAGCAATATTTTTGATTCAATAAATAAACCGCACTTTTCCAAAATACTAAAAATCAGTATATTTTGTTCTTACCAAAAATTATTTCAATATTATTATAATTAGCGAAATTAAAAAAATATATACGCAATTTGAATAAATATCACTTAAGTGATTAATAATCGGTAGGGGTGGTCTCCTTAAAACTTTCTCGCATACTTTCTAATACATTTTTGATACCAGAAAACGCCTTACATAGCATTAGCGTACAATAGTTACGAAATATTAGGTTTTGTTACTAAGTAATATTACAATAATTTGGCGATACAATTTAAATATTACAATGATTTAGCATTTTGCAAACATGTCATCCTCGGTGAATTATTTGTTGATTAATCCTTGACATGCGTTAATAGTATCCAAAAATCAAATTTATGTTTTAGACATGTTCTACTTAATTGATTGAAACAAAAATTTGACACAAAACTGCATTTGTAGTCACAAAGTCCTATACCAAATTTGATACTTTAAGTCATTTCGTCATGTCATTCCATCACATTTACTTGTTTTTCGAAAGTACATACTTACGGATAGTCAACTCGTAGTTGGCTTTGGTTTAAAATTTGATAGGTATCTACACTATAGAAGTTAAATCTTGTATACCGAATTGTATCTGTCTAGCTTTCTTCATTTTTTAATTATTTTATTAACTTCTATTTGAACAGCTGGGTCTTCCTCTGGGTAGGCCTTCCTGAAAATTTGACAGAAATCTGTAAAGTTGATGTAAAGACCTTATACCAAATTCCAACTCTCTAGTTCAAAGCGGTTTTAAGTTATCTTTGTCAGGCGGACATTTCCATTATTAGCAACGGAAATCATTATTAGTATTAATATTTTGCATGTCATTATTTCTGTTTTAAGTCTTAGATTACGGATAGATTAAAACAATCCCAAACCTTTTTCAATGGACGGAGGATTTTAAGCGAAGAAAATATAAGCAGGAATCTGAGTGCATGACTTTTTTTTTTTTTTTTTGTGCAAGTTATCGGAAGATTTGCTTACGTTTTTCAACTTGATGTGATGGAACCCTATTCATATTTCACAGCATTTAAAATGAATTTAACTATAACATTTTGGAAATCATAGGAACTAATGGATGTGATCTCCTCGAAACTACTTTTTTTTTCACAAACATTAATTTCTAAAGTGTTAGCATCCCTGTCTCCCGCATAATTTGTGGATTTGAACCAAGGCTATGAGAGCGCCAAGTGTTCAAATTTTTATTTTTACACATGAATGTATTAATTATAGATCATTCGAGAACAAGGGTTACGAAATGTCTACCTTTGGCGCGAATCTAGTTTCTAAATTTGGTGATTAATCGCTGGTAGGCGATTATAAACAAGGATAAGAATACCCATTACGTACTTTAAGCTAATTATTATTCAACCGATTGAAATAAAAATCTGACATAGAACTGCAATTGTAGTAACAAAATCATGTACCAAATTTCATTGATTTAAGTCATTGTCTCTTTTAGTTATTGCTTTAGTTATATAGACTCAGAATTTGATAAATATTTACATTTCAGACGATAAACGTTTTTATGGAATTTTATCTCTGTAACTGTTTTCGATTCGTGTTCATTGTATTCAAATAGCCGCATCTGCAGATTTCTTCTGAAGGGATTTTGCTCAAAATTTGATGGGAAATCTATAAATTTGGTGTAATATCTATACACTAATATTTATCTGAATAGCTCAGAGTATATTTAATTATTATATTCAAAGGTAGGTTTCTAAAATTGGGTCTTTCGCATTCAAAGAGGTGTGAAACCTGCAGATGCGTCAACACTTTTTTTGGATGATTACCATACTTTACCTTTGTATGCACTGTGTGTACAAGAAATTATAGTTAAATCTGAGGGCAGTCAGTTAAAATTAAAATTATGAAAGATTAAATTTAAAAGGATGAAGAATACGAATGTGTTGCTATTACGAAAATAAAACATGGTAATGCATTTATGAAACAACTAAACTTTTAACGCGTTGCACATTACATTTAATACACAATATTAAAAATTTTGTTTTGTTGCATATAATTTGCGAACCAAAATCGAAACAGATGTAATTTTTTTTTTGGATATTTTACTAATTATGCTTTTATTGAGTCGTTGCGTTTTGTACGCTTTCGTATGATTTTCATTTATCTCGTAGAGGCACGCTTTTAGTTACTATATTATCATTTAATGTTTTGCACATTTTCTTTCGATAATAATTTGCTTTTGTAGAGAGTTTCCTTTACTCCTTTAAAAAGTTAGGAATATCGCCTTTAGTTAAAATGGAACCCATTTTCTTTTTAATTTCAGTTTAATTAATTCTTTGTTCATGCAATAGTAAGTTTTTGGATCCTTTTTTTTGAATTACCCGTCAGCTTTTTATCATTTTTTTTTTACATGTTGGTATTTCAAAAAAATGGAAGAATACAAAATAAATAATCAACCTGACAGCAAATGCAAAAAAAATCCATGTAAATAATACTTTTCCTTCCGCTCCAAAGCATGGTGTCAGTTGCAGAATTCGACTAATAACAAGGCATCACTTTATTGACTGTCTAAACAACGTGCTCATTTGATGCATTCAAATTAAGAATAGCTATCAATTATCGATTGAAGCAAGGTATACTGATTCTTTCTTCTGGTTATTTCCCTTTAGCTTCAAAAAACATTTTTCAAAATAATCATAGTGAAATGAATAATATGTTCGGTTAAATTACCTTTTAAAAGGATTTATAGCTTTTCATTATGACTGCAGTTAATATTGCTGTTATGAGTCTCATTTAAATACACAAAATGCACTTTTCCCAAATAGTGTCTGCAATTTTGGTAGATTATTGTACTCAGTTGTACAGTTGTGACTGTACAACTGATTTAATTCTTAATTTCACTTACATGCAGTTTAAAGAAACACTTTTAGAGCATACGGTAACAAACTGTAACATGCTATTAACAGCTCTGGCAAACAATCTTTGAGCTTGTACACTATCTACACGACCAATAAATAAAAAGTATAACCATTTATTAAAAAAAAAAAAATAGCATAATTTTTACATACTTTCTCTAATATGAAATATTCAAAGTGGAAATTTTATAATCATCAAAATGAATCTCTAATGAATCTCTCTAATCATTAATGAATCTCTACGTTTCAAAACTCCATGAGTCCATAAACATAATTTTGGAATTATGTCTGGCGATGCATTTGTGTGTCTGGGAACATAACACAAAAACGATTTGTCCCACACGGGTGAAATTTCTTGTATGGTTTTTGCTCGAAATGACTAGATTTTTATCAAATTTTCAATGAAATCCATTCAAAGAAGTTTGTCTATTCAGATATCACAGTGTAGTGAAAGCTTATAAGCCAGTTAACATGTACGCTACCCGAGCAATTGCTTTTGTATCATGGTCATGTTACTAGACTGCTAACCACAAGGTCCCAGGTTCTATCCTCGCTCAATTAAATTGGCTACATTCGTGATCTCGGACGACGAACCTTCAACATTCGTATAGCTGTTGTAGCGCCATCTATCCACAGCAACCCAAAGTCGTCAGACTCACTTGGTGCAACAACATCAGCAACATCAACCATTCATCCACATACGCTCGTCATAATGCTTGGCTCTACTCAAATGCTCAAATGGGTACAGGCGCATTAGACTCAACAGCTAAATGCATCAACACTCAACAGTCATATCGTTCGTCTCACCTCCGACTTACTGGAGAGAGAGTGTGTGGTGAAAGCTTATAAGCCAGTTAACAGATACGCTATCCGAGAAATTGCTTTTGTATCATGGTCATGTTACTGGACTGCTAACCACAAGGTCTCAGGTTCTATCCTCTCTCATCCCAAACCGCTACACCAGTTTAAATTAATATGAACATAATTTTTATCCATAAGCTCCCTCCCAGATATCTATTAATATCTGATTTAGCATCTAAAATGTAGATATGTGTTATATTTGAAGCAGATCCGTCAAGAAGATGATGTGAGATACTAACGTTTTGAAGCATGTAAACGCGATAATTCAAAAATGCACCGATTTATATATAATATATATGATTTTATGCCTACAATTGTAGTTCTGCGTCAATTTTGTTTTAATCGGTTGGAAATAAGTCGTCTAAAATACACCATTTTTTTAGTGCTACTGTATTAAACGTATTGCAGTGATTAATTGCAAATATCACCCTGCATTTGTCCAAAATACATCATTTCTTTTTAGTGTTACTGCATGAAACGTATTCTTCCAGCGATTAATTACATTGTCTCTTTCGAAACTACAGTTCATCAGTGGTATATGGCTAAAAATTCACAATTATTAGGAAAAACGCGAGAAATTTTCCGGGGGACCACTTAAGCTGGTTTTGAACACAACATTAACATTGATTTAAAATATAATATTAAGTTCGTGTCCGCTTATTTATTCACTTCTGACTCCAGGAACAAATCAAATTTCCGGATCGGTGATGCACAGAGTAACAATATTATATCTATAATAAACTTTTTATTCAAAATTGCTAGTGAATTCACTATCTAAAAATGCTGCTTTTAAATAGCTTTTATTATTGCATGACTCAATACGAAAGTTTTAGCTCATACTGGAAGACAAAATCAAATTTCAAAAACCATAAGTGAAAACATCTTTTCTTATACGACGTAATGAAAATAAATTTATATTGTTTACATTGTAAAAGTAAACAGACTAAAAAAAACTTTATAGTAAAAATTCTGCTCGTACAGTGCTTATTTAGTTTTAAAGTACGGGGTGTTTATAAAGTCCTGGACCCATTTTGATGTTTAATAACTCATAAAATAATAAAGATAGATTTAAATTAATAACATAAATGGTTAAATAGACTCAAAACGTTTCATGACCCTTGTCAATGAACTTCCACGTGTGCCCCCTTCGTCGCACGGAGAATATCAAGTCGATAGTCAATTTCACGCCAGGTAGCGACAAGCATGTCGGCATCCTCAGAGCCATTTGCGCACTTTATGGTGATTAACAATGCCAGAAACATGAAAGGATGCTTCATCGGAGAACATTATGCTCTTCAGAAAATCAGCAGCATCTTCTATCCTCCTTAGCATATCTGTTGCAAAGGCCATCCTCCTAGGTCTATCGTTCGGTTCCAAAACTTGAACAATTTGAACTTTGTATGCATGCAGTCTTAATTTTTTCTTAATAACCTTGTACACCGTCGAAATTGGCATATCCAATTCTGTTGCCACTGATCTCACAGATATTCTAGGATTGTGTAAAAATGTCTCTCTGACACGCTCAACATCAAAATCACTTGTGCAAGGACGTCTGGAACGTTTCTTATCTTCGATACTTCCAATTTCTAAAAAATTCTTTTTCCACCGCAAGGTGCTGTTTTTGGATGGAGGATCTTTTTGGTAAATTCTTCTGAAATTTCTCTGTGCTTGCACTATCGATTTCATTTCTATGAACCACCATAAAATCTGTGCTTTCTCTTGTGGTGTATGCATTCTCCTTAATATCCGCTCGAATAAAACATCACATACAAAAGTACTACATAGAACAAACACATCAAAAGTAAACATAACATTGCAATAGTTGACAAAAACAAAAGAGAGAAAAATGCAATTAATAAGCAGACAATATTTAGAAAAGTACAGATATTTAGACTGGAAAATGAAATTATCTGAAATTAACCACACGCGCAGACGATATTTACAAAAGTAAAAATATTCAAACCTGAAAAGGAAAATATATGAGTTATTCCATCAATAAATGTCATAAGTGTGTTTATATCTTTATTATTTTATGAGTTATTAAACATCAAAATGGGTCCGGGACTTTATAAACACCCTGTATATAAAATTCGTAATATTAATTGAAATATCCTATGCTTTTAGGAGTGCAAATTGCAATTCGCAGTTTATTATTCCTGGAAACGTGCTTTTACAATATCTATTAGACCAATAAAGGAAAAATTGAAAAGTTTATACTTTCAAACACAAAAATTATAGCAATTTTATTTCAAAAAAGGTTTGTGAATTTTTCTTAAGATGATGTTACAAGATAATCCTTGATCATTTAGTTACACCGAAATTTTACAGCCTGTACATAGTAGGAAATTTTCAGCTAATGCAAAACTAAAATGCCAATAGGGAGAATATCCAATATTTTGCATACCTAAGCATGTGAACAATAAATAATACGTCATGTATTATTCTGGAAACCAATCTGAAAACGCAGTAACTTTATAGTTGGCAAAGAGAAAGTTTAATAATGTGTATATAAACTATATTATTTTAGATATTGCTGACAAATTCCTTCTACAAGCAAAACAGCATGTTTATTACATTAGCTTATCAATTTACACACTCTTTATAAAGTATCCATCAAAGTCTCGAACCTCGTATCGATGAGACCGTGCATTGCGATTCTTTAAAGTAATTTCACGTTCTATCAAAAAAAACTCCAAGTTCAAATTACTTTCTCGTTTCGAATAAAATAAAATTCATTTCAATTTCCTCCTCTTTTTCTTCTCTCTCCTTTTTTTTCTGAAAGAGGGACGAGGGAGAGGACGAAATATGTGATCTTATTCCTTCTGCAGAACGAAGAGAAAGTAGAAACGGAAGAGATTTTTTTGGAGAGAGAGAGATTTTTAAAATAAAAAGAATTGCAATCCATCCTAAGGGAAAGAGGAAAAAAAATTCTTCGCATACATATGTGTTTTTTTTTCAAACCCTTTCCAGGATGGCAAATTTGTGGAGGGTTAAAAAGGAGGTAAAATGAAAAATATTAAAAAGGAAAAGACAGGAAAATGCGGATGCATTTACCGCACCACATTTTAACCTCAATCTCTTCCTTCACCGCATATAAAGAAAATATAAGCAATGAAAGAAAAAAAAATATGAAGAAAAAAAAAGAAATCTTGAAAGTAAGAACCAAAAAGTACAGGGGTGGAGGAAGGAATATAGCATTTTTATTATTTCAGGTTATTACTACTACAATTTCATATGCCAAAATGCATGTCAATAGCGTTATGTATACCTTGCTTCTTAATAGGAATACAAAATAAAAAGTATCCAGTTACTTTTTTCTTTTTCTAGAAGCAGGGGAAGGGTTTGATATATCTATCCATCTACATGTAATTTTTTTTGTTTATTTTTTTTATCTGTTCGATATTACCTGTTCCCTGGAATGATAAGAAATACGAGATGACTATGAGAAAAAGAAAAAAAGAATTATTTTATTTCTTTATTTTTCTTTTTCTTGCGGAGAACGAGGTATTGAATGAACGGTGAAGCGAAGAATGAATATTCACAGATTCTTTTAAACTTCTTTTCTGTCCCTTTCTTTTTTCCCCCTTTTTTCATTTCCTTTTGAAGAGGGAGGGAGCAATGGGGAAAACGTACTTTTATGGTCGTGCATTTTATAAGGATTTCCCAGATAGAGTTGAGGAATATGCATAAGTTTTATGTTTCGCTCCCCTTTTTTCGTTTCTCTACTTTTGCCAGAGAAGAGATAGCACGCAGCGTTTTTTCCCCATCTCCAGGAAAGAAAGAAGGTCTGAAGGGAGGGTTCGTCTGTACCTGACGATTCCATTGTTACAGATATCCCCGGAGATTTCAATTATTTTCCTAGTATTCTTGTTCCTTTTCTGCTTATTATTATTTGTTTATGATAGTCGATAGAAAGGGAGGCAGGTAAAATATGATGTAGACTAGATCACTGAGAATTTCCTTGGATGATTTTTTTTTTCAAATAATCGGAAAACATACTTCTTTCCTTCCTACTGAGGATTAAATGAAGCGTTGAGAATACCAAATCACGAAAGTGAAGTTGCCATCTCAAAAATAAAAGAAAAAAAAAGTAGAGTTTTCTATTTATGACTATCAGATTTTTACATTTTAAGTTTTATAAAAGAAATAAAGAAACTGATAAAATACGTTTAAATGGGTTTTAAAAATTTTAGTGTGCAATTTTTCTACTGTTTTATTTTTCTTGTTTTAACGCAAATTATTTATTTTTCATACTTTTTTTCAAAAGAACAATGGCAAAAGAGTCGCTTCTAATATATAATATATCGTAATTTTAGAAATGCCCTTTCTTGAAGATAACTAATTAAAATGTTTATCTTTAGATAATTGAAGGATAGATTCTTACAATTTTCGGTTTTAAATGAAGATTCTTTCAGAGATTTTTTTCCTTTTCTGCACACCAATTAGTACAAATTCAGATATATCTTTCAGTTCCGGTGGGATTAAATTTTCTTATTTATTCTTATTTTGCATTGAATCTAGAAATCTTTTAACTCGTTTTATAAAGCATCATGGGTATAGGATTTTCTAGATGGTAATTATAAACAGGGAAAAATGATTTAGCAAAATTATTAGCTAAGTCAATGGTCAGTAACACAGCATCTACTCGTATGCGTAGAGGGGAAAATATGACTGGTGCTCAACATAAAAAAGTTAAGTCACTTGTGAAATGAGATCAGTCGCATATTCTATTTAGAATTCGATAAAGAAAGGAAGGGAGTATTATAACCTAAATTTCTGTACATTGTCCTTTTTGTGCATCTTGATACAGAAACACAACAGTTGAGGTATGGTAAGTTAGAGCACAGAAGCATACATCGGTGGAAAGAGGTGAGAAGTTCTATCCTCTGGCTTTACTCTTAGGTAATATTTTATAGAAGTTGGTAGAGTTGATATGTATTTTAGCAAAGAAATGCTGGCTGCGATCTAGGTGGTTTTTGCAAGTTTTCTTAACCCTTTCTAGGGCCGTGGGAAGTATGCTTCCCACCAAATTTATCAATCTTTGTATGAAATTATGTAGGTTGGCATAAGTTCTGATACATTTTTTTTAGTAAGTCAGAAACTTAGATGCTTCAGTTCTTTATCTCAGACAAAATGATGTGTCTTGATTTGTTACTTAATTATTCATTAACCAAATCAATTAATCAAATTAAATTTATCTAATAAGCTAAATGAATCCCTTTTCTTATTCTAATTCCATGCCTAACTATATTTTAACATAATATGACTAGAAAAAAATGGCCCTTTTTAAAGGGTTAATTGAAATTTATATAGAAATTTCCTTTAAACGTCTATGGGGAATTCAGACTAACGACAAATATCAGAGATAAATGAGTTTTTCTCGTTGAGGTTGTATCCAATTGTTTCAAGGTCGCTTTCAAAAACATATAATACTATTTTTCTCCTTTATCATGAATTCTTGATTCAAAGGCTCAGAAAGATTAACTTTTGGATATTTTAGCGGGATAGCGTCAAAACCAGGTGGAGTAGTTTATCGAAACGTTCTCCATTACTTCTTGTAAAAGTCTTGTTTTCCTCCCTCATATGAATTGGCGTCATAGATCAATGCTATAAATGCTAGTCTTTAAATTTTTATTTTTATTTTAAGCGTTACTTTTATGATACTTTCTGCTTCATTACATAATGAAGACAACATAAAAAGCGTTTTTGGATACATTTTTTCCAATCGATGAAAAATAGCGAAATGAAAAAAATAGCATGATCAGAGCAAAAATAGCATGATCGGTGAAAAATAGCAGGAAACTACAATTTAAGTAACAAAAACAATACTATAATTTATTTATCCCAATCACTAAATTTCTGAATTATTGCTTTAACATGTGTGTAAATGGACAGACCGACAGACGGTTAACTTTCTGATAGATTTAATTTAAAATTCGATACAGATTTACATCTTATATGAAAAACTGTTCGCCAAAATTTTAATAGTGAAGGTGTCTGCGTTTTCTAGTTATCGTGATCTTTTGGACTCGGAAAAATACAGGCAAACAATTTTCTTATCAATAAATTTCGTTCCAAAGTTGATAGAAATTTAAAGGTTCGGTGTAAAAAATAGTATACCAAATTACATTCGTCTAGCTCAAAACGTTTTTGTGTTGTGTGTTCACAAACATGCATACAAATTCCCAAATTATAATTGACAGGGCTCTTAAGTTTTAAAATTCATTAAAGTCTCGAGATCGAATTCTATGACAATTACAATACTTTTTTTTTGTATCCTGTAACTTTAAACGAGCATTTATTGTGTATTTATAAATTTATTTCGTGTATCTCGCAAACCGCTCAAACGATTTGGATCAAATTTTATATTTATATAAGGTTTTGCTTTTTGAATTAAAATATAAAGCTGCTTTTCTTAATCTATAAAGCTGCTTTTCTTAAAAAAGCGATTTTATACACACAACAAAAAACATTTTTTATAACTAACTTATCTGCTCTCATTCATATAGCGCCATCTCGTATAATTTTGTGATACTTGAATTCTCGTCATAGGATGGTAATCTACTGGTACCTCAAAATTTTGTGAATTGGCGCTGATTGATTGGAGATGAGGCAAGAGTGAAAAATTATTCATATATAATCAATATGCGATTTATATCTCAATATTTACTCCGAAAAGCACTATTTTACAAAAGAAAAAAAATGCCGTTTGAAGCTTGATCTCCTAGGTACTAGTACATACATGAGAAAGTAAAAATGTAAAAACTGAGTGATACAAATTCTTGAAATATGATGGATAAAGTAATATTTAATTCAAAAATCTTGTACTAATTCTTCTTTAGTTAGAAGCTAGTTTTCAAAATATCTGCGTTGATTATTCAAACTCATTCTGATATGAGCCAATAATGCTAGTGTGAATATGAAAGTAAGAAGTATAAAGTATTCATTATTGTGCATGGACAGAATCTGTCTTAAGATATTTATTGTTACATTGGGCGTTCCTATTCTTCAAATAATGATTTTTTTTTCAGGTGGAAATCATTAAAACAAATTAATAATAAAACTAACAGAGCTCCCCAAACCTTTCATTCTTATTTTCTAATGAAATTAATATACCCTTCCATTCTCATAAATTTGTAGTCTTTAGATAAGGAAACAATTGGCTTGCAGGGCATTGGCGAACGATATAATTTACCGCATTAGCATTTTATCTCCAAAATCACAAACTTGATTTCATTTATCTAGCTCTATATGCATCCCTAATATGGATAGTCAGCCATCTGACTCTCCGACCCGCCACGAAGGCACACGTATTTAAACCATAAAAGTCAATGACCGGACCGCCGCAACTGCAACACTGGTGGGAACTGTGGTTGAGTCCCAATGGCCATCACCGGCCACGGTACAACCTTCCCCAAAGGAAGTACGTCCCGTCATCGATGGGAGGAGTCAGGTCCCCCTCCTATTTGTGTACCCTCCAGGGTGGCGAGATCCAACCACCATGGAAGCATCTCATCCTCATTTCGAGGTGCCCCCGGGGGGTCCCCTAATATGGATAGACGGACCAACATACTTCCGACATCTTGAGATGTTTGAACTAAATAATGGTTCTAATAAACCAGTATGCCAAATTTCATAAATATGGCATTTTACGTTTTTGAAGTATTCTTCTCATGTACACAAATAGCTTTTTTTTAATTAATTTCGAAGAAATTTCAATACATATCAGCAATTTTAATGCAAAAACAAAGTATAAAACTTTATTGTTTTAGCTTAATTTGGTTTTGTTTTAAGACGTTCATAGACAGAAAGATCGGTGGACATGAATCCAAAAATTGATTTTTCGCGCTCAAGAACGTTTTAAACAGGGTAGAGATTGAATTTTATGATAATTAAAAAAAACTATTTCGAAACATTATATGCGTGCGGAAGAGAAAAAAGAAAAGCTATAAAGTTATCAATATGGCCATAACAATAAAATTGTGTAAAAGAAGAAAAATAAACATCTCTCGACATCTTCCCCTCGTACCAATCCTGTTATCCGAAAAATAAAAAGACCCCAGAAACAATGTTAAAACTCACTGGAAAAGAAATGTCCCCGTGAAACATTTCTAAGATTTCGACCGATAAAGAATTCTCCAGTTACTTCGAGCAACGACTCAAAAAAAGACCTAAAAGATTCTCAAAGCCGAGAAGTAAAAAATAAAGAACTAGACTCGGGCCCTATCGTTGAAAATCTTATTTCAAGTCCGGATTGGTTCTAGAATATCGGTATTTGTCGGCTTACCATAGGTTTTTCTGCTACTGCTTTAGGATATTCGCTTTCTTATACAACGAGGACGGAGATTCTTTGGCACTTTGTTGCACACGAAAGCATTTTAACTTGAGTTTCTAACATAATGTTTTTAAGATTTAACTACTAAAATAACATTTTAAACTTCTTGAATTAATAAGCGTAATACATATAGTGCAATACTCTAAAGAGCAAAGCGTTGGACTTGGAACTTCTAATTTTGATCACCACACACATTTACTATTTGACCAACTACAAAAGAGATCGATAAAAAAACAGTTCTCAAAAATTTTAAATAGTTCATTAATTAATAGTATGAATTAATTAAAATTTCAATAGAAATTTTAATGCTGGTCTTTAAAACTTTTGGAGCATATTTTTGATTAAAAAAAGCACTCCCTCCCGCCACTTTACAGCTATTAAAATTTGATTAGATTTATTTCCTCATCATTTAGTTATAATCTTAATAACTTTTCTAAACCAATATTGAAATCAATTTGCAGTTTTGTATTTTATTTAGTTATATTTCTTGTTCCGCAAATCTTTCACTTATATATTTTTTTACTTTCTCGTACACGAAGCATGCAAAGAGAAAAAAATTGCAATCGTCCAAAAATTTGAACTCTAAAATTTGGCAAATATTGAACTTTAAGACTTCCACAGTCCCCTCCCCCCCCCAAAAAAAAAAAACATTGTCTATAACATAAAAAATGCTTTGAGTCAGGTTGATGAAATTTGGTCTCTAGATTTAAATAAAATTTGTAGATTTCTACAAAATTTTGAACGAAGTCCATTGAAAGGACTGTCCAAGTAGGAAAATGAAAAAATTTAAATAACAAGAAGATAAATTTTTTGTGCACAGATTTATTATCTAAAATGTATATAAATGTAAATTTGGAACTGAATCAGCCATAGGATGCACTCTGACCACCTGCACTTTCGCGCACATGTAAACGTCATAACTCAAAGGCTTAATATTTTCGGCAAACCAATAAAAAATAAAGTAAAAAAAATATGACTTGCGTTTTGGTGATCTAGCAAATCACAATTGCAAATTTCCGGTATTCGATCGACAGCTAAACTTAATGAATCCCATATCTTAAATATCTAGAATGTTGATTAAAAGGGCTCTAAGCAATTGTTTATTGATTTCTATGAGCAATTATCTGTGCAATACGACCTATGAGATCATTCGTACGTAACAGAGGTTAAAGTGCTTTGCTCCACACTGTCGGCGTCCTGACTTAGGGGTAGCGCGCCTTCCCCGTGATCTGGACGTCTCGGGTTCGAGTCCTGGTTCGACCATGGTGGTTCTTTATCTGTGAGGTGTGTGAAAGAGCCCCTCCACCTGTAAAAATTGTTTGTGCAAGCGAGTGTGTGAGTGTCATTTTCATATGAGCTAAAGTCATCGAGTGCTCAGGGGTCCTTGTCCTCAGGAGCTACTACACCCCTCTTTCCCCGATCTTTTGGATGTGGTTTGAATTGGAGTTAATCCAAGGGGGATAAGCAACAAAAGCATAATCAGGGTTGTCACTTGAATCTAAAAAAAAAATCACTTTGTTTTCTCAGTACGTCTATTCAAGATAATAGCAAATAGGTAAATAGCACACATATGCTGTTTATAATGCAATATGATTTTAAGGAGTTAGAAAAGCAAGGAAAGGAAGCAACAATTTAACATTATTCGAAATAATAGCATATAAAAAAAAGATCGTGTCGTATACATTCTTAACCATCGTCGAGGTTAACTTGCGTTGAACAAGTACAGCTACAAAACCTATAAGTCTCTTAGGAAAATATATCCGAAAATTTACATTAACTATTTGCATTCAATCCATTGGGAATTTTTTGCATTATTGTTTTGGAATTTTTAATTTTTCAATAACAATACCTTTTTCAATCATGAATTGTTAATTTTTATTTGATAAAAACGAAATCTCAATCGTTTTACAATGGTTTTTTCGAAAAATTTACTAATAACCCTTTTTATCGCATTCGACACGTACACACGTCATCATTTGATTTCACTTACGCACCGAATGAGAACATTTAAAAATAAATTCCGCAGTTAATTAATTAAATATGTCATCGAGAAACAAAACGCATGGCAGCTGGTGAGATGGGAAATCGGAATCAAATGTTTTCCTCGTCCTTCAACTGTTTCGAATATGCAAAGTATGTCTCAAAACATCCTTGTTTAGTTTCATAAATGATATGATAATATAACTAAATTAAATTGAACCAGTACACTCACTAGAAGACTTTAAAATAGGTTTTTGCGTTACTAAAACCTCACACTAAAATATGGTCGCATTTTTGCATTTTTTATAATAAAACAAAATATTCTATCTTAAGAAAGGTTTATCTTTTTATCACAAAAATCGTTATTTCTCTATAATGTCTCCCTTCTAAAGTACCAAAGGAAAGTCATCAAATTACGAATGATATTATGTAACAACTGATATATTTAATAATTAATAAGGTTAGAAAAAAATTTATGTAGTAATATAATAAATAATGCACAGAAAAAAACGATGTTGTTTCTAATTCCATTTTTTTCAAGCATTTTTAGGGGATTACATGCTAATGATTCATGATGAAATTGAAATTCGCTATGTCTTACTAGTTCAAGCACTTATGTAGCTGGTGAATTGACAGCCCAAATCGGCTGCAATGTATGGAAGGTAGTTTGCCTTTCTGGTTTACATTAGCTTAGTTAAATTAGCGTCCATTTTTGAAGCAACATTAAGACTCTTTTTGATAAATCTCGTAATTTTGAACAGTAGACAGATGACGAGGACGACACCTGAGTTGGTATTCCTCTCTAATCTTTCATACTACACTTTACCCCGACAATTTAACGTGCACCAGACTTGCTTATACGACGGTTCTTCAGTGGAATAGAAAATTATGCGAATACTGCAGTGATGATTTAGTTAATAAATGTATCGGAATCTCTCTTACCCCTACCCGGCACTCACTTCCATCTTCGTCCAGTCAACTCTATAGCAAATGATTTAAAAGTAGTAGGAAGTGATTTAAAAGTAAATATTAATGTGCTATTCATAAGACGATAAAATGAAATGTGGAATAAAAGATCTACAGCTTTTATCGTTTTTACAAGCAATGTTAAATAATAATGGATCCCTCTCCGAAATTAAAAGCTTCACTTGTAAATCATTTTAGATAAATCAACTGTAAATCGTTTTAATTATACAAGTGCTCTTTATATGACATTCAGGAAAGGAAAATGAATATTTAAAGAATTGGATGGCTTTCTGCAGAGGCAAAACTCATGAACAGCCAATAAGAAAACGGAAGAAAAAACTTTTGAGGAAACAAATCGAATTTTAGACCGGAATGAAGAATAAAAAATATCGGCTGGTAAAAGTATCAAGCTCCGACTACAGCTCTCGTGTTTCTAAATTATAAAAAAGAGAAGGTGTGGTTTCAAAAGGTCTTCAAAAAGATCATTTCGTGGCAATTTGGATGCCTTAACAAGCAAATAGTCTGCTTTCGGCCCCCGATCTGCGTTGCTCTTTTTTTGTTGATTCATTTCTTTTTTACAATTTTTTTCATTTCCATTTTTGTTGGTCATCGAACTCTCAGAGTATAAAAATCAGCAAATTATATTTTTGAAAAACAGAAACTCAATTTCCTCAAAATAATTTTTGAGATTTCTGAAGTTCTGCGATTCCTAATGAATGTACTGTCACAGTCTATAACTTTCTTACTCTTTGTGATTCGCAGGAAAGGACCATGCATTAAACACACTAGGGCACAAAGAGAAATTGTTTACTATACAAGAAAGTCTACTACACTAGGACACAAATTACAATACAACAAAGAAATATAATTGAAAGGAAATTATTAATTATAAAAAGATCTACCACTCTAGGATATAAATTGAGAAACTTCATGAAAATATAATTACGAAATTATTAATTATAAATGAAATTCTTATTATCATTTTTAATGAATATAATTTTTTTTCATATGTGATTAGAATGCTCATCTCGTGCTTTGAAACCTTTGGTGTGCACCTCAAAATCCTTCCCTTATGCATTTCGGTGCTAGACCAAAGGCGAATTTAAAGCATTGGAGGTCAGGAGTGAGAACTTCTAAACAAACTTAGAGCTTGCGTCATTATATTGCTGCAATAATTCATTGATGCAATAGCTGTTTTTTTTTAAATTAAATTTATATTCATTCCATTCCAGAAAAAACAAGCAATTTCATGGACAAACAATTCCATATAAACAAAATCCATTTAACGTAGTCTTTTCTATATTTCCATCCATTTAGAAGGGATGCTGGCAAACATCCGCGATACGATACATCTGCTTCTCTTAAAACCTGCAGGTGAACATTTTGTTATATAAAATCATACCACCTCCCTGGCAAATGGAGGGAGAAGTTTGGGTGACCCCAAACCTTTCTCATCCATCCAATTTCCCCAGCCAAATATAAAAAAGTGACAGAAATTTGAAAAGATACCCAACTTCCACTTAAAGCCGAAACTAACAAGTTTCCATATTTATACTCCATTCCGTATCTGCGTGTTCGTATCTGTGAAGGCATTGGTAGCTAGTGACTGCCCAATTAGAATTTAAATTCTTAAATTAACTTTTTTTCCTTACAACAGGCAACAATACCTCATAAACAATTGATGTTTTGAAATAAGCATGAATACATTAATTTTGTTTTTATTTAAATAAGTCTGAATTATTTCGGCTTTTCTTGTTTTAATACCAACCCGATTTACAAGATTTATGCGTTTCAATTGTTTCGAAGCAAATATTGACTCCCATTTTTTTTAAAGCATCAAACTGTTTTGTATCTCGCCACAGCAAACCTCATTTCCAAAGAAACGTGCAACTCAAAACTCCATTTCTGGTTTTCCAAAAATCATTTTCCCAACCATCAAAATCTTCTACCGCGACAAACTTGAACAGAAGAATATCGCAGACTTAAAAACCAACCGACTACACAGTATTCAAAATCGAATGCTTGCCATCGCATGCAAATAAAAAAACACCACTTCTGCAAGAAGACACTAGATCCTTAGGAGAAAAAAAGGAAAAACCTTCATATCGCACTCTCTCAATACGATATCTTCCCAGAAGTCTAAGAAGCAATAAGTTCACAAAGTGCAGAAGATGACTCTCGAAGAAGCCGGTCGGAACCGGCTCTGTTCGTTCCAGCTCCGAGTCAAATAAATATGCCGCTGCAGAGCCCATAACAGGCAAAAGATGAGCCCAGGAAGACACAAAACACTATATAAATAGATCCTCTTCTATGCACCGTCTTTCGCATGTCCTCAGAAATCTAATAAAACACCAAGTTATCTAGTGCCAGGGATGGAATCTGTCCCTTTTTCTTTCTTTATTTTTCCTTTTTCTTGGGACGGTTTGATGTTTGTTTATTGCCGATATTGGCTGTGATTAAATGAGGTATAATTCTACATGTGGTTGTTTTCAGTTTTTGTTTATTGACTTCTTATCTGAATTTCAATAAAGGGAACATTTAAATGCAAAGTTTATGGTATTTTTTTTAAAGAAAATAATTTTTTTTTTAAATGCGTCTGATGAATAAATAAACTGCTTTAAAGTATTAACTGAAATGCTTGGTAAATATAGCGAAATAGAAACTCAATCATTAAATTTCCCAATTTGAATGATTGTTTATTTTGAATATTGAAAAGTTTTTAGTAATATACTTAAAAATAATTATACCTTCATGAGGAAATCAAACGACATCCGCTTGGAATAAAATTTGATATTGGACATGGAATTAATTAAAAGCGTGCGATAGATTTAATACATGGTTAAAAAAATTATAAAGGAAACAAGAGGAGTGTCGTCATGCAAAAATTTTCATAAGGTTTCCAAGGTAATTTTTTTTTTTTTACTTTTTAACTCAGTATTTTAATACCTTTCTTTCTTTACTAGTTTCTCGCATACGAAGCATACGTAATAGCATCCTATGTTTATATGTTGTCGGCACCAAATTCGAAGAAAATCATTTTCAAAATTTTAATTAGATTTATATTTAATAAGAAATCCTCCACATTATTATCACTCTTTCTCTATAATTGTTGAAGTATATGATTGGACAAAATATCTTTACCACATTAAATTTCAAAGCTTTAGCTTTCTGATAAGTTTTTTTCATGCCATTCCATTTTTAATTTTAAGAAAAACTGCAATTAATTTTAAACATAGTGTTATATAAATGCTTTTGATTTTATGTATGGTCATGTAACAAAATATATTTGTTGTGAATAGTGAGGATTTATCAATAGCTCTCATGCAAATAACCAATAAAAATATTCTCTTCATTCTTAGGCAACGCATTAATTCATTTTAAAACAATGATGAACTTTTTTTTTGTAATTTGCATGATATAAGCAGCTACTAAAATCCCCCAAATCGTAAAATTTCCTCACATACTCTGCATCAAAAGTATCAATTCCCTTTCCTTCACATAAAACTGTGGACCTGGGGCAGAACTGGGAATGTTGCAAGTACAAAGATTTTTATTTATAGAATCTCGCATATGAGTGTATACTATTACTATACTATAAACCCTAAACAGTTACTCCGGGCAGCGTCGGAAGCTCAAGGAAATCTGTATGATCAGACCGCCGAGATAGCCTTTGCGGAAACTAAGGTTAAGTCCATCACCGACATCGGCATAACACCTCCAGTAGGAACGCACGTTCCATCATCGATATTAGGTAGCTGACTTCACACCATTTTTTCATCATTCATCGTTCCGGAAGATTCATATCCACATGTCTGAGATGCTTCGCAGTATAGTAAAAGAAATCTGTACAGGTTAGTCATGTAATAAATAGGAAAAAATTATTTTTAGCGAAAATATAGCGGCTTTATTGAATCTAACAAATGATTTTAGCCCTTTTTTGGCAGCATTCTATTAATGCACAAGTATCAGAAAATGGAATAAATATTCTAGGCACCTTTTTTTTCCTACGAATTAAAAGCAAAATAGAAATATAACTGCAATCGTCGTCACGAGATCACATACCAAAGTTCGCTTATTCATGCATGTAAATGAAATTTACATGCATGTGAAAATGTAGACCAACAGACGGGAAACCTTTAGAAAAGTGCGGTTCAAAATTTTTAATAAAAATATACACTTTAGATTAGACGTACTGATTTGTATTTGGATATCCGAGCCGACATTTGAATCGATTGCGTTCACAATTTGATAGAAATATGAGTACTTTTAACATTGGAAGCAAATCAAATATGGATATGAGAAATAACCGTATTAGTAAGCAACCTCTCGCTTCCTTAGTGGATACAGAAATCATGTGAAGCTGAGTTACCTCCACTCCAATGGGAGCTCGTACCTCTTAAATGAGAAGTGGAAGTTTGGAATGCGAGGTAATGAGGACTATTTTGCCTTTAATTGTCGTAACAGTGCAATCACTCAGATTATCCGTATGCTAAGGCAGGTAAAGTTAGCTCTCCAGTGGTTAGAACCTGCACTTTACCAGAATATACTTCCCATCCAACGAATTATCAAATTAAAGATTGTTACCATGTTTCCTAATGATCAAGTATTTGTTATATTATTTTGTATATATAAGATGCTAAAACATTTTTAAGTACGCAGATGTAAAATTTTCTTTTTGAGGTTTTTAATGAGTACTTTTGATTTAGTTCTTGGCATTCAAAGAATTGAATTCCAAGAAAAAGCAAATTTTCGATAGGCTTCCACCATTTTCCGATAGCTTAATCTGATCACTGGTGAGACGTTTAAATACTGCTGTTAATATTTAGAATAAAATATTTTCAAAAAGATGACGCTTAATGTCAATATTTGTCTATTAATAACGGCTCAATCGTATGTGTTTGACCTCACTGCAAATATAGGAAACAAAGATGTGTGTTTTTGTTAATTATTGACTTTTTAATACCTCAAAGGTAAGAATGTGTTTTTTAACCGCGAAAAGTGTGTATGCTGTTCATAGAGACAATGCTTTAAATAAAGAAGCGCAAGAATAATTCGAGAAATTGAAAAGTGCAAATTTTAAGATTAAGACTATTCGCAATTCATAAAAACAAAATCGTGCAATGATTGCAAACTACTCCAAATCACTTACAAAATCATGCAAAGATTGCAAACTACTCCAAATCACTTACAAAATCATGCAATGATTGCAAACTACTGCAAATTACTTACAAAATCATGCAATGATTGCAAACTACTGCAAATTACTTACAAAATCATGCAATGATTGCAAGCTACTGCAAATTACTTACAAAATCATGCAATGATTGCAAACTACTGCAAATTACTTACAAAATCATGCAATGATTGCAAACTACTGCAAATTACTTACAAAATCATGCAATGATTGCAAACTACTGCAAATTACTTACAAAATCATGCAATGATTGCAAACTACTGCAAATTACTTACAAAATCATGCAATGATTGCAAACTACTGCAAATTACTTACAAAATCATGCAATGATTGCAAACTACTGCAAATTACTTACAAAATCATGCAATGATTGCAAACTACTGCAAATTACTTACAAAATCATGCAATGATTGCAAACTACTGCAAATTACTTACAAAATCCTGCAACGATTGCAAATTACTTACAAAGTCATGCAACGATTGCAAATTACTTACAAAGTCATGCAACGATTGCAAATTACTTACAAAGTCATGCATTGATTACTACTCGTGAAACAGCAAAGAGATTCGAAGAATATAAAAGAGCCATGCGAAAGAATTTGATAAATTTTGAATTCGGCTGTCGCTCTGATATTCGGTAACGCCACTAATTTAAAAAAAAAAAGATTTAATGGGCCATATTTTCGAAATACTTCAAGAAAATTTGATATTATATACCCTACCATTCACCGATAGATAAGACATTTATTTTGATTCGAAACTTAAACTAGTATTACACTCTACACATTTCCGAAAATCTCCCTAAATGGACGACCCGACACTACCTTTAAACACCTGGACAACCCCCTTTTCCGCACGGTCTTAAAGACGCATTAATGAGTTATCGTCCTCTTCCTTCCCAAGACATAAGGAGAAGAATTACTTCCCTAACAAACATCCTAAACAAAGCATAAAATCCACGACAGAACATCTTCGCTATTTTCTGCCCACCTTGTCCTCCCACCCTGACCCCCTCTTGTCTCTTCCTTTACAGCCCCTTCCCCTCCCCTTATACCAATCATCGAGCATTATTATCCACCAATCAATCTCCAACTTCCATCTCTTCCCCCCTGCACTTAAAGGGATTTCCCCACTCCGTATAAATATCCACGATACACGGTGAAGCCCAAGACAAAATCTATGATTACGAAGGTCCATCTCTTCTTGGGACAGGCGACCCTTTACGCATGGTTGCCATGGCTACCATCTTTTCCGTACATTTATGCGACCTATATCTCGGGAGGCATGTGAGTTATGCTTAATAAAGAGTCCTTTGGAACTCCATTCTTCTCTCCCTCCCTCTAACAGCACAGCACGACCTCCCCCTCCTTCAGTTCGAAGTATAGAACGAGGTTCCCTGTACACCCCCGACTGCCTATTCTTTCTACCCCCCCCTCCCCCATAACGTGAGTTAGTTGGCGGAGCATTAGCTGTATCCATTTGTGTCTGGAGTTAAGTTGTGTTTGTAGGCAGAGAGATTGCTGCTCTTATTAAGGATAAATTCTCTATAGTTTTGCGAGATCGGAAGATTTGTGCTGCGAGGGGAGAGTTCGCCTGTGTATATTCTAAAAATATCCCCATATCCAAGGTGATTCAGATCAATTGCATCGATTACAAACAGATATGGCCTTCTTAAGAATCATCACAGGAATAAATTATTTTAATACAATACACAATGAAGATTAAAATCTTATTTCCATAAATAATAATTGTCCCATGTAACTTATCCCTTTGGAAGATTGGCAACTTGAATATTGAAGTTCATTTCGTGGAGCACATTCGAAATAATATGCTGATCTAATTAAATAAAAACAAACTGAAAGAAAATTCAATCATTCCATGTTCTACAGTAAGAAGAATGAAGGTTCATGATCAGATACCACAGGTTTTCTTTCTTGTGTCCATCAGTCATATGTATCGAAATCAATTGCAAACAAATATGGTCTTCGTAAGAACCATCATAGTAATAAGTTACTTTAACACAATACATAATGAGAATTAAAATCTTATTTCCTTATAAAATAATTGTACCATGTAAATTTCTTTCACAGATTGGCAATTTAAATACTGTAGTTCATTTCGCACCAGATTCTATGAAGAATTTTCGTATCTCTTGATGTAAGTTCAATAGAAAAATATACATTCCGCTTGCGGTTATCTCAATCCTTTGAAATTAATTCTTGTCTCCATTTCATTAAAATGTCTTCGATCTTGTTTTAAATTTTTTTTTGAAAGTGCAACAGTGAATCGTCTAGGAATAGGCATAAGAAATATTTCACATAGTAGTCAAGTGTACTATTGCATGTTTATTGCCTGGATTACCAGAGATATTCACATAGAGCGATTATTTCTTATGTAAATAAAACAAAAATTCTTTCTGTATCGTATTCATTTTTTTTTCTTCCTACAAAGAATTGTTATCCATTTGGAATCTGTGCAATTGTTTCTGATAATGCTGAACCCTAACATAATAAGGAGAAAGTGAAGAGTGTGTCTTACAAAATTATATCAAAACCATATAAACAGTCTTCTTGGAAATGCACAAGAAATTGATTTGTAATTGGAAATCTTTTACCATCATTCAATAATTACTATCTTGTAAAAAAGGAGTTGTGGTCTCTGGAATCTCGATTTTAGGACAAGAAGGTTGCAAATTCAAGACAGGAATCCACGGATAGTCAATTATGTGTGACCCGGTATACAATAATCTAATTAAGGGCAAGAATGGTAGAATAGAATGATATGGTAGAAATTTATGAGAGGGGTGTGTTGGTACAGGATTCTTTTTCGTCATTTTTCATAATCCAAAATACATTGTAAATTAGCTCTAAAGTAACTTCGAAAAATACATTGATCTAATTATTTCAAACCAAACCAAAACTAAAGGGAAAATGTAATCATTCTGTGTTCTACAGTAAGAAGAATTGAGGTTCATGACCGAATTCCCCAAGAATTCCTTCTTGTATCAGGGTCGTGTGGGTGGAAGTCAAATAATTAGCGTTTTCTGAAGACAATTGAAAATTACCAAATCTTTCCTTAAAAAAAAATACATATAACTAAGCGGAAAAATCATACCTAGGAAAATTTATACCGTTATACAATTTGGAACCAATTACCATTTATTGAATTTCGACTCATTTTTGCAAATTGGGCTTACCTGCTTATTATGACATCCAAACCTGAATTAAATGATATATGGGGCAAAATCGATTATTCAAGATGCAATAACCCATTTGGTCAAAATGCAATATTAGATTTTTTTTCTGCACTGTTTTGTTAATAAGTTCTGCTTCAAAATTGCATTCATTGCATAATTATATGGAATGCTTTTTTCAATTTCATTCAAATCCAGTTGATGAAATGTTAATATATTTAAGCTTAAATAAAAGAAATCTTAAAATTAACAGTTAGTAAGTAAGTAATTAACAGTTAATCAAACTAATAAAACATCCCTGACAACAAACTGCAAAGAAAGTTATGAGTGACAATTAGAATAGCACTAAAGAGGAACTCAATAAAACCTCTATAATCTGTAAGCAGAAAGAAATGACATAACTGAAGTAACACATAACATATAGAATGCAGTGTAGTAGTGAAGTACGACAATCAACTTTCTTTAAAACTGCATTTTCAAGTCGAGTTAAAACAAATGCAGTGGCGAAAGTTGTAAATGTAAAATGATAATCAATTCAACACTGTTTCCTCTCTATTAAACTTCATCAAGAGGTTACACAACATCTAAATCTATTGAGGAAATCGTTCATTGATAGCTATATCTAATAGAGTCAGATGAATAAGTCATTACTTTGGGGGGTGCAGCTATTGTACTGCTTAACTGCTGAATGTAGGATGGAAGTTAAAAGACAAACAGGCAAATCAGACTAAGATAGAATTCCAAAACTTCTAAAGAATGACAGTTTTTCTAGTGTCTTCCGACCCTCGTAGGAGCTGAAGATCTATGGCTCAAAATCAATCCCATAAAAAAAATGAACCGACAATACAGGCCTGATGCACTCTAAATTTGTAGAAGGTCTGACTTTATCTCAATGATATACCAGATGTTACGAGAGAGGGCGCCCGAAAGTGTCGTCCGTCCTCGTCGTATGATCGAGGTTATAAAGTGCATTAAATAGTTTTCATTTAGTTTTGAAACGAGATGTTAATCATGCTAATCTCAACTTAATTATTTAACCCTTTCTAGGGCCGTGGGAAGTATGCTTCCCACCGAATTTATCAATCTTTGTATGAAATTATGTAGGTTGGCAAAAGTTCTGACAAATTTTTTTAGAAAGGTAGAAACTTAGATGCTTTAGTTCTTTATTTTACACAAAATGATGCGTCTTGATTTGATACTTAATTATTAATGAACCAAATTAATTAGTCAAATTAAATTTATCTAATGAGCTAAATGAATCCCTTTTCTTATTCTAATGTCAAGCCTAAAAATATTTTAACATAATATGACTGGAAAAAAATGGCCCTTTAAAGGGTTAAGTAAGAATAGAATAGAGGGATAACATTTGTTAAACTAATCAGAAAACTTGATAAGAAATCACAGTCGACTTACAATGAATGTGGTGATTTATCAGAATTATATTTATCATTAGTTTTGATAAACGCTATTTTATCAAATTGTAACTAACGAGTGATAATATAAAGATATTCGATAAATGAGAACCAGTTCAGAGATCGGTATATTAGATGAATTTGATGTTTTTAATAAAATTAGATCGTAGTTCGCTATTGGGATATTATTTATCTTTTAATAATGGATGAAGTGATTTTTGATGTAAACTTATAAAAATATTAAATACATTAGTTAAAAAAGGCAGTCGTATTAGATCTAAGCCAAACAGCCGTGATGTTCTAAACTCAACTTTATTGTGTTCTTTCTAACAAGAAATCTCATATAATGGAGGTTGAAAATTTTCTTGTTAAGGCAGTCTTCTTTCAATCGAATCTTCTAGATCAGAGGAAAAAAGTATTGAGAGTGTAAAAAAAAAAAAAAAAAAAAAAAAAACATTGAAATGGTAATTTTTAGCAATTTCAATATATAGTTAATAAATATTGTTTTAGTTTTGAAGATTGAAGTCATAAAATCATTTATAAAATTTCCTCCATATAGCGTGTTGTATTTTTTACTTACCCGTTATAGAGAGAATATAGCAATAGTTAAAAAATTCGAACTCGAGATTTCGACGAATCATCGCGTTGCAGATTCTCCTAAGTTCTGAAAACACATTTTTGAAAAATCTCCATCTGTCTGTCTGTTCGTGTGAAGGATAACTCAAAAACGCTTTGAGCCAGATAGATGAAATTTGGTATAAAGGCCATATAGCAAATTTTCAGATTACTGTCAAGTTTTGAGTCATTCAGAGGAAGTCTGTCTGTCCGGATGTTCGAATCTGAGTTAAACTTAACTGCAAAATGAAGTGAGTTAGATGGATAAAATTTAGTACCTATATTTTAACATCTACAATATAAACAACTATTAAAATTTGAGCTAAATTCAACAACGAGTTGACTGTCTGTCGGTCTGTACTTTCAAAAACATGCAAACGAGATAATTCATGAACGCAATGACTTAAATATATCAAATTTAGTATGAGATTTTGTGACTACAAGTGCAGTTTAGTGACAATTTTTATTTCATTTAGTTAAGAAGAATGTATCTTATTCGATTTTTGGATGCTAATAAAACATTGAAAGGTATTAATTGAAAAATCACTTGCTAAGATTGACACGATAGATTAAATAAAAATGCTAATTTACCGCCAAAAATTAAATGATGCCAATGCCATTCAAGACGTTCTCTGGCATGATTAGAGAGTATGCGAGAGAGTTTTTTTTTTGGGGGGGGGGCTCCAGCTGGTGTTAAATTTAAGAGCACACAGGGGGAAAGACAACTACTGACAGACTTCTAATTTAGAAATATCGGCAAAAACATTACGTAAATATGCAGTTTAAGTGTAATTACCATATTGATAATTTCATTTAAGTATTCCTGTTCTCTCCTATTATTATTATATTTTCAAATGAGTAGACATAATTTAAAAATTTTTTATCTCAAAGAGATCTAAAACATAGCGAGTCATCAAAATTTCTGCAGTTGCATTTTCTTTTTATATTTGATGTGTAAAAAGTTAAGAACGAAACGAATACTCCTTTTGTGACGCTGTGATTTTTCTTCCCACCAAAGGAATTGATATATCAGTACAACTTTGTCTTTGAAATTATCTTTCAGTTGCTAATCTGTTGGATATTTAACCATGCAAACAAATAAATTGACTCTTCTTTTCTGTACTGTTGTCATATTTTTGAAGATAATTGCTCATAGAACAAAAAACGTGTAGCAATCATACGAGTACTTTATAAGGATAACAGACCTTATCTTCTAATCACATGAAAACGAAAAATAAAAAGTCAGACAGGGATGTATTTACATTAATATCTACATCCGAAAACTGATTTTATGGATTTTATTTTAAAAGTGAAGGGGGTTATAATTTGCTGCTTGTGGGACTGTAATTTTTAATACAAGTAACATAAAAAAATTAATTCAATTCCTACTTAGGTTTAAAAAGAAATTTTATTTTAGTTACTTTTTAATAAATAATTATCAAACAAATTAAGTATCAAAAAATGAGTATCAAAAAAATTATAGATTTTCGCAAGAATTGAACTCGCATTCCACAACTTCACGTGAAAAATATTGAAATCCTCGCATTTTACCTATTGATCTATTGCCTGTTGATTTCAATTTTCATTACAAACTCTATTAATTATTCTATTATTCATTATTAATTATTCTATTATTCATTCAAACTCTATTATTTCATTAAAACTCTATTTAAAGTATTAAAAATTAATTTAACTTAATTAATGAATTAATATTTGAAAAACTGTATTAACATCACTGTATCACGACTACAAGTTTAAAAAATGTATTTGAACTTGAGTGGATGAATAAAAAGTATTTTATTAACAATTGAAAATGTGAACAAGATATATAAATATATATATAGGGAGAGTGTGAGCTAATAATAGGGATTGTAAAATAAGGCGACGCGACTTCTAGAAATTTGACGATTCTTCATGTTTTAAGTATTCCTACATTCTGAAAATAAAAATGCTGAAATTCAATTTGGTCATCTGTAAATAGGAAACGATGAAAAGCCATGCAATTAAATAAATAAAATTTGGTATGTGGGTTTAACAAATAAAATTGTATGTTTATATCAGATTAGGGAAAATTGCAAGCAACTGACTAAATTCATGTGCCCACAATGAAACCAAAATGCAGTAAGTTAGAGGGATTTAATTTGCATTTGGTTAATCAACAATATGATTTCTATCCAATTTTAGATAAAATTCAGCAACGCTATTGGCAATCCATGTACATGAACATAAAAATTGAAAAAAGCAGAAATCTATGTGCATAAAATTAGTATAGAATTATTGAGACACCATATTAAATTTTATATAAAAGGTCAATGGTTATGAATCCATATCTATATTCTATTTACTTCACTACATCACGAAACTAAATATAAACTCGTTAAGTTATAAAATCATAAAATTGATTAAAGAAAAGGATAAAACTTTTAATTTTCATCATTATTTCGAATATATTTGCAATTTGGAGAATATTTTTTGTAATACATAAAAATATTGAAACCAAAAATACAAAAACTTCAGAGTTTCTTAGCATTTTTATATGCGCTTAATGCATTTAACCGCTAAAAAAAAAGGTTAAATATTTTTATCTTGAAAAATTATAAAACGAACAGTTTTTACTCGTATTTCATTCTATTTACAATATAAAAAAGAATTTAGAAATATTTCAAACTTTGTTTCACTTGTCTGCATTTATATATATAAAAACTGGTTTGCAGAAATTAAATCATGGAATTCGGTTGTTTTATTTCCTTGAGAATTTTTCTTCTTATACAACCACATACCAGGAAGGAAACTGTATGAAAAATATTCTTCTAAGTTTTCAGCGAATAAAAACGAGAAAAATAATCCTGCCACTGTCGAAAAGTGGAATTAAAAATTCTCTTTATTTTTAAAGCGGCTGAAATAAAAGCATTATATTAAGCAAAGTTTCAAGTTCACAAATTAGCATCCTTCAAATAAGATTTAAAGTAAAAAGGAAAAGAGGACATACGGAGAGAAAAAAAAATGTTAAAAAACCCTAAGTTTGCACAAGTAAAGCCCATAAAAGAAATGTCAAACTTTTCTTTCTCGAGAAGCGGGCATACTTTAATCTTTCTCCATAAGCTTTAAAAGGAACTCGTCGCACAAAAACATTCTTTTCCACAAAACTAGGAATTCTCTGACCGTTTTAAGTGATATTTAATTCCTCATTTTTTCCCTTTTTCTTTTCCTTTTCATATATTTTTTCCCCTAACATTTCACGAACTTGCGCTCAAATACTTTTCTTTATTTCGGAAATCTTCGGGTACGGCAACACATACAACCCCTTACCTGTACACATTTGTACATGGATGTTCGTTAGAGTGTTCGCGCAGCTGAAACCACCCTTGATGGGGGGGGGGGAAGCGAAGGGAAAAAAAATAAAAGCTTCGCTAACTGACAGGGTTTATTAAATTTTTGGAGAAATTAATACTTGATGCTCAGTCTTCTAGGAAGAAATGGACGTGAAACGAACCGTCCACCATATTTGGCGATTAATTTCGTTTTGGCGTGTGTTCAGATTCTGAACCCTATCATTATTTACTCATGCACGAAAACCAGTCTTCAAAAGATTACACTTCGCTTAAAACTTGACAAGTACTAAAATTTCAGACCACCCTAATAACAAAAAAAAATTGATTTATGTAGGTATCTTATTTTTTATATACATATTTATGCGATTATTTAAAAACAACCGAGATTCATGGATAGATTCAAGTATTTTGTCCTGTGATATCTGAATCGGTTTTTAATTATTACTGAATAGGAATGAATGTTATACTGAAACGTATATTTGGTTTTGTTATATGACTAAAAAAATGGAAATAGTGGATTGATTTTTTTATATAATGATGGAAAGCCGAAAATTACACTATAATCAAAATTAAAATTTTAAAAATTTCAAAACTTAAACGGAAATCAATATAATATAAAAGTCAGGAAACATTGAAGAAATAAATTTTGAATTTCCAGAATGATGTAAACATCTATTTCTTATGATAATCGATTCCGAAATTGTCCCTTGAAACATCATAATTGCAAAAAGAGAAACATCAGATACAAAACATTTCAATTTTGTCTACTTAATATAAAATTATTATTAATGTCAATCAAGAACGTTTATATTTATAAAAAACAGGCAAAATCATAGTTACAATACCGTTGCTGTCACTCATAATTAGTTTTATATTCCCTGTTTGTTTTTCTTTTAGAATTTGCATTGCATTTTGTTTCAACTTGGAATTTGGCAATCCAGTTGTTGAATTAAGTAGAATTATATTTTGCTTATTTAAAAAAAGTGAATATCTAACTTAAAAATTCATATCTTTAATGTACGTATCATTTGATCGATTTCAGTCTACTTCATCTGTAAATATTCTGACCAATTTCTGTCATCCATATGTAAATAATCTCATGAAACTCTGTCTTGTATTGGGCAAAAATAAATTGATTATGAAATGGAAGTAGAGTTCCGCGTTATAATTACTTTTGTCATGTGGCATTAGAGGTGGATTTAGACATTTTACTTCTACTGATTATATAATGTAATACATTATGAGACCCATATCAATTTAATTTTAGTTAAAATTACGAAAATTTTTAATTAAAACTGGGAAAACCTTTATCTTAATGAAAATTTATTGATTTATTTCAGTTTCGATTTTATTTATTAACTTCGTGAGAATATATTTTTTTTATTTATTTAATATGCATATCATAAAAATGCGAATAAAGTAAAAGAAAATTCTTCTGAAAAATTAACTATTGGTTTATATATGTCAAGAAAATCAGAGTAGTATTTAATTATTATGATAAATTATAAAAGATTTGCAAACTTCAAAATAAGATGCAATGTTAAAAATTATAAATTTACAATATCAATGAAATAGAATATAATAGAGATAGTTAAATAAAACATTAATCTTACTTCAATCAATTCAATAAAAATTTCTATAATTGTACGCTAACACGCATTTAAATCCTAATATAATAATGTTACAGAATTTATATTTTTATTAATTTAATTTATCGGCATCTAGATTTATAAATATTTTTAAACGAACAACCTACTGCAATTTTCAGCCCAGCTGCCTAACCTGCCTAGTCAAAAAAACTCCACTATATGGGGTTTAAACTACACTCCATAATATTAATTACCATTTGCGTTACTTTTCAATTAACAGTTTCTGTAAACAAATATAACTATGTTTCTATTTAAATTTTAATTTCTTTAAAAATAATTTGATAATTCTAAGTACACATACATTGTAGTCCTAAACTTCGAAACCCTTAAAATTTGCCTTTTTTTTACGAATTGAATTATTTAACATCAAATACATAGCATATTTGGTAACCTGGTGTTTGTCCTTAAATTATTTCTTTAATGTTATTTCTTGATTTCTGATCGGTGTATTTATTCTGTATTCGAACATCTCAGTAAGGGATGTCCTTAAATTGTTTTTGTGGAATACCGAACCAAATAATACGATTTCAGGTCGGAATTCATGAAGAATTCGAATATCTGAATGAAGAGGAGGGCGGAGAGGAGTGCGGGAGAATTTCGCACACATTAGAATAAATGTAACTATAAAAATAAATTTAAAATGATTCTTCATTGATCAATTTGTAATATTCTTTAAGTGTAACTATTAAGTGCAAAGTAACAGCAGTTCTTTTCCGTTCCATCAGTTTATCTTTTTTTTAAATAACCAATTTTCTAAAAAGTTCAGTAATGCGATATTATCCCATCCATCATGTAAACAGGTGATTCAAAGACCTTTCCCGCGCTTCCTACTAAACACAACCATGCACGGAATTGTCCGTTGGACGGTATTGCATAGTTCTGTCCTAAAATAACTGATAACAGATATTCAAACAATCGATTTAAATCTGCAAAATTCGCTTATCTACCTTTTCAAACAACATTACAAAATGGCAACTTAAAATTAATTAATAAAAAATCTTACCTCTTTCAAATTGTCTTCATCGAATTAAGGATTCCGATAAAAACAAGTTAAACATTTGTTAAACTAAATTCTGGCAGTAGATTCATATTGACGATATTCAAATTCAATAAATGAAAAATCGCGATTTTTCCATATTTTCCTGGACGAATTTGTGTTCCTTTTTTAATAGCAATCTATAATTATCTGTCGGCACAATTATGTTCTGGAACAGACGATTTATTTTCATGAACTTGCTCAAAGTTCGACATTTACATCTGCTCTTAAAACAAAACATTGAAGGGGAAACAAAGAATAAATAAACAATGGAGATTATTAGTCACTTGTGTCATCGAAGATATAATGTAACCGCGCCTAACAGACTCAATATGTGTTTTTATTTTATTTACTTTTTATATTCTACGAAAATTTTCTTCTTTCCCGGGCGAAATGAAAATGCATACTTCAGAAAAAGTTTCAGTAAATGACATTTGATTTTTTTTTCATCTAATGGGATGATTTACTCTCCTGCTTTGACGCAGTTGAAAAGTTCTTACATGGCAGCTTTTCGGTGACATACTCAATTGCTTCATATCTTTTACATGTACAAAAATTTAAAAAAAAAGAAAACTCAATTAAATGGAGTCATGCAAATTATAGTGTTCTTGTGAGCACCAGGATAAATTCATGAATTTTTGATTATTTGTATCCAGTCAAAGTAAAAATGTCACAACTGTCATTTTTTAACGAGGAAATGACAATTGTAATTTACTTTTTAACGAAAAAAAATGGCAGTTTTAACAATAAAAATGACAGAAGGAAAAAAATCGTAAAGTTCTCTGTAATTTTATTTTCAAAAAATAGTATTTTTGAAAATAAAATTGAAATTTTCGTGAAACACATGTATAAAATTATGAATTCAAATATCTATGTAAAGTTTTTTATTTTTCAAATTTTTGTTATATTTGATCAAATTTTACCCAAACCAATTACACCAAACTTCATATAATAATTTCTATTGATTGCATTTCTCTTCTTGTTTCAACAACACATTTTTTATACGTTTACCTGTGTTGTAGAATATTTGTTATGTAGTTCAGATTTATTGTAATCCAGTCAAACCTGTTTTTACGTGGCGAATTTACTTACGAATAAAAGAAATTAAACGAAAAAAATATTCCGAAACTTTATAAAGAGCTATAACAATAAATCGCCCCAATTTTACAACATATTAAAGAAAAAATGTATGCTATGAATAGGGATCGTATAAAAAAAATTCTCACTTGGGAAACCTGTCGAAGATTTTAGAAGTAATAAAAAAGTGCTTTCCAAATAAAATAATTAAAATACACATGTACACTTTTTTTTAAATTTTTCTAATTTTAAAAATCGAGTAATTTTCAAAATGTACATAACTCAATACTACTCGTCGTAATCTAAATAATCGTAAATCGTATCTTCTTGTAATGAACTGGTTCAAAATCACTTTCATCAGTTGAAGATATTCGAGTTGATTTAATTCTGGAATATATCAGTTATTTTATTTTGGAATTGGTTGACACATGAACATACATTATATAACATATACATTATATTAGAGTACATATGTACACTGATAGAAAGAACATTATAGTGTTGTTATAATGTCTATCATGCCAACACTTGAGTAATTCATATGCCCCATAAAAATAGCACGAAATAAATCGCCCAGAAAAATAAATATCACATAAAAAAGACCGCACAAATACAGATTTAAATGTATACTAAAATTTTTAAACAAAACATAAATTTAAAAATTTATGAATTTTTCGAATAAAAATTTCTTTAAAATAAATACTTTCAAGCTGTATTTCAGATTCAGAATAGGCTTATAGTTATACAAAAAAAGTTGAGGTACAACTTTTTTTAATATCCCAGAAACCTTTCAAGAAATACTATATAAATACAATACTTTTAAAGAGGTTTTTAGTAATCTAAAATTGGAAAATACAGTTTTCCAGAAAATTTAAAGATTTTTAGTATTCCACTAAAAATAATTTGCATATCTTAAAATTCTCTGTATTTATTTATCAAGGCTTTTTCGAATTAATTATTTTATTTTGGTTTTATTTTAATTTTTAACATTTTTCTCGATTATTTGGTTTTTGGTTGTATTTTTGCATTGATTTCTGACTTCTCTCAACAACAATTTGTTTAGTACTTTTTTAATCTTTTCTGATTCAATCCTAACATTAAAATGGTTGAATATATCTAAATATCATAAGTTGAACAACAAAATTACTACCTTAGTACACAATGTTTTGAATTGTCCGAAAGTTTCTTCAGTTAAAATACTCTTAAACGCATTGTTGAATGATTTGTTATTCTATTTCATGATCCGCAAACATTTTTTTTTAATAATTCTAGGCCCCTAAGTTTTAAATAAAGTGGTTTCATTTTCTTTGATTGGATACGAGAGCTCTGGGAATTCTTTCTATTACGAAATATTCAATAATATTTTACACCAACTTTCGAAATTCTCTGACAATTATTTATGCATTTCTGTTTGCTTGCTTCATAACAGTGATAAAAGCAGCTATTAAAGCTTATTTCATATCCTTTAAAATTCGTAATATTAGTACTAAGGGCAATTTCATAATAATTTCGCATTTTGAATATAGACAACGAAAACATGCTCGAATTGAATAATCTGCAAAAAAATTAAGCTTAGACTAATAAATCTTTGAATAAGATTTATTCCATATTTAAAAAGTAAATTATAAATTCACACTGCTGAAGAGAAAAAAAAACTGTTGTTTCGATGTATTATTAATATTTCTATTGCTCGATTTGCGTTTCGAACATTTTACTTCCGGTTAATAATTTAGTAAATAATTTTTCCAGCTTTAATGCAGAACGGAAAGAATAGTTTTACAGAAACGCTGATTGCAGGGTAGGCACATATCTTAAGGAAACTAATGGAAGTTGTCTCCCCAAAACTGTCTCGCATATTCTTTAATGAATATTTTATCCATCTTCTGTCGCATAAACTTGTGGATCTTGGGTAAGGCCGTGAAACACTTGCAGGGTATTGACGAACAATAGTTAAAAAATATTGATCACCGAGGGGAATTTAGCATTTTAACTCAATCTATTGTATGATCCTTGCGATTTTTTTACGATTAATCCCTGGTGTAGGTATTCCAAAACGGATACATGTATGCACGTACGCATGATTTTTTAAAATGTCAATTACTTAAGAACTAAACGAAAATTTAAAGTTTATCCTATAATTTCTGAAAAAATCACAGCACAATGCTTTTTACACCATCTCAAATCTTTTCAATTTTACTAATTTAATACTAAATGATTTAATAAGTGATTTTTATTTACTTTAAAAATATTCTAACGTGTCGCGGTGGCCTGGTGTTAAAGTCTTGGCTTCGGAACCGGACAATTTCAAGTTTGAAACCCAATTCCACAGAAGAACCATCTTGTAAGCTTGCCTAGTGCACGGTAAATCCGTTGGAGGCCAAACGTCCTCCCACGTGTGGTGTGGCAGTTTGGAGAAGGGGTTATCTATCTTAGGTGTCGTCCTCGTCATCTGACCGTTGTTCAAAATTACAAGGTCCTTCCCAAAGTAGCCCCAGTGTTGTTTTAAAACGAGACGTTTAAACTAAAAATATTTGTTAAAAAAATTGCTTTACAATAATTTATTGTTCAAGTGAGACCCAAATTATTTTCTTCACTACTATTAATATTAATTATCTTTTTTTTCCCTTTGTCGATGATCAAGATGTGAAGATTCGGGATAATTTTCTATGTTGAATAAGTTTCAATGAAATTTTTGAAATCGTATTGAATTTATAGTTAAGGATACCCTTAAAAACTACACATTGGGAAAAAATTTTTCAAAATGTATCCATTTTAAACATTTCTTGCTCTTCGCTGTAATATAACTGGTTGTCTAAAGATATATGCATATCCCAATTAAAAAAAAAACAACGGTGTGAGGCTTCTAAATCAGTATATGTCTATCGAAGCTTACAAAGATTTCACTCAGAAAGCTATTAAAATCAAGTAACACAGAATATTTAATTAAAATTTTTAGAAGTCATTAGTGTCTGTGAACCAAAAATTCGCCAAAGGCAGTTGCAATAAATGAAATTGTTATAAAATATTCACTTAAATTAACGTCATCTTTTAAGACCACTCAAATACTATTTTAAGATGGGGTACCCTGGTCAGATGGCCTCAACAATCTCTTTTCAAATTAGAGCTTCTAGGCCAAAGAAGTACGTTTGATCTTCCAAAAATTTAATGGGTAAGAGATGAATGGAGGGTTGTTTTTTGCAGTCTCAGATGACATTCGTTATGAAGACTCTCTTTAATTCAATTCAGTTTTTCTTAGGTTTAGCTACACATGTTTACTTTAGTCAACATGCTGAATATTTCACTTTATTATTTTTATTTTAGTAAATTTGTAAAAATATATTAGTTCCTTTATTTATTTTTAAATATGTTTATCAGAAAAAAATGATTAAAAAGAAAACAATTATTAATAAATTAATCATAATTATTAGTTAATGACTTCCTTACTTACAAATATAATCACAGACTTCGAAATATTATAAAGATATAATAAAATTCAAATAAATTTAACATTTAAATTTACTTTAAGACATGTGAAATTGATTATAACATAAATAAAATTAACTACATAATAATAACAGTTAATAAATATTTAATATTCTATTAAATATTTATTAATAAATAAATATTATTAATAAATAAATATTTAAATATTTATAAAATATAATTACCTGTACTTAAATTATTTTTAAAATTCAGGTTTCACATACATTGTAGCTTTACTAACTCAAAAAAAATTGTAATATTTGAACTACTATTTTATAATTAAAATGTAGATCGTGCATATTTATTTACTTGAGAAACGTATTGATAACATTTTAAAATTCACCTTCATTCCAACTGGATAGTTGGAATTCCACCATTTGTTGTTAATATTCTAAAATAATTGTTCTTAATATTTCCTTTAATCTAAACAGTCACCTAATTACGTACTAGTCATGTAATATTTTATTAGATGACAGCATCATAAAACGCAACAACATAGGATGTTGAAAAAAATTATAAAGAAATTAAAGAATCATGTATATCTAAAAAAAAAACATATTTATAAAAAATCTATAAATAAGATTATAAGAGCAATTAAATTCTAATCTCTCAATGTCATACTAGTATAAATTTATTTTGACCATCAAACTTTTGATGAAAAGAATTTTCCACCAATAAGTATATTAATTCACGAACACTTTTATAAATCTTTTATTCCTCTTATTTAAAATTCATTTCGTTATTTCTTACTTCACATAGTTATTTTTCTATAATTATATAAAAATATTAAATAATCATAGATATCACAAAAAATAGAAAAATTTCAATTTATTAAAAATTATAAATAAATTTTAAGATTAATTAAATTTTAACCTACTAGTATCTCATGCTGTTACAAGACGAAAAGTATTTTCACCTAGTAAATATATTAATTCATGCACATTTTTATAAACATTTTATTCCTATTATTTAAAATTTATTTTGTGATTTGATACTTTGAATGGCTGTTGCTCTCTAATCATAATTCTTTTTTTATTAATTTATATTTTTGTGTGATATTCTATTGCATTTCATTGATTCCATGGTATATATATTGTAACATATATTTTCGGTACAACATCATCAATACTGACCCTTTAAATGTATTAACTCCAAATTCTGAATCATGCCCCTTCACATAATTATGCAATGGAAAGTTATAACCCTTAATTCATTTCGAAATCCGTTTGAATTCGTTTTATGAATATCCCCAAAAGAACGCCCAAAAATTCCATACGTCCTAAGAGCCAATTAGGCTAAGCAGATTCGTCAAAAGGCATAACACTTTCAGCTCTAAGAATAGCCTCGAACATTTTCCATTAATACCGAAACGCATTACTTTTACCGCTGGTCCAATCCAGGCAATATTAACGAGAACATGAATACATCATGGACGGGGAATCAGTTCCGAACATCACAGCAATGTAATAATCAATCGAGATTTATTCCCTCGAACCAAAACTCAATTCAACCGTCCTCTATGTTCGCTTTCCACTTTTACCAGAAATCCAAAGTCAAGGCGCGGGCTTAAACGGCGCGAAGTGTGAATATACATGAAGTAGCCATTGCCCCGGGCGAAAAATCGGGCGATTCTACAGCAGGAAACATGAATTGTTCTCGGATATAAGCAGCCGCGAATTTCATCCATGGTTTGAGAGCTTTCTGCAGCGGCATTTTCGGTCGAAATTATGAATGGCATCCGGTTTCAAACGAGAAAAGGGGCTCTGTCCATAGTACATTTCAATCCTCAATTGAATTTGCACGCGTGCCTGAATATTTTGAATTATTCAGAAATATCCTTTTCAAAACATCCGTTCCTCATGGATTACGATTTCGAAGATTTAAACATCTGTATCAAGTTGTAGAAAGTTTGTGCATTATAAGAAATGGCCAGGTTAGAATTTAGAAGTTTTGTAAATTGCGCTTCGCTTTCTGACTTAAATTCTTTTCATTACTGTATTGCGCCAATAATCATGATTCATTAATTTGTTACTGAAGTGATATTCTCGGAATTCAACTAATGTTTGATTGTTTTCAAAAAGGGAATTTCGGTTATTCGAAATAGAGAAGAAAAGCCAAATGGCGTGGTAACTCATTGGAATCGAGTGAGAACAACGAAAATATGTAAACTTTTCGAAAAAAATATAAGATTGCCTTGAGTATAGGTCTTTGAGCCTAATAACAAACAATGTTCTGGAAAAAATGCTACACCATTTCATGTGTAACATACAATTGACCCTGGATTAATGATTTATAAAGAGAATATGTAAATATATTAACTCTATTGATAGAACCAAGACTGATATGCACTAGTAAATCAAGTCTTAAAGCCAAATAACTTAAATTTTAACTCAAAGCACATTTTCTTTTTCCCCATTTCAATAAATTCTTATTCATATTAAATTAACTTATTGACTTTAAAATTAGGAATGTATTTTATACAGTTTTGCTTTTTTTTATTTCATAATTATTTTTTAAAATTCATTTATTATGTTTTCCATACACATGTCATATATATCATGCTATTCCCAAATTACCATTTGTTAAAAAGATAGGTCATATAAATCACTAGACATATAGAATGCCTCATATACTTTGTAGGCCTGTTTGCCTTGCTCTTTAAATAATCTAAATTTTCCACATGCCTTGATTTGACCCACAAATAACATTAGTAACAGTTTACAAAACATTTTCATAATCTAAATCCACGCAATTATTTTTGCAAGACACAAATTGGAAGACTTCAAAAAAAAAACTTAACTGCTAAAAAGTTTTCTGTGTTATAATGCCAATTAAAATTTGTTCATAACATATATTTTGCAAGTTTTTAATATTTATTTTATGGATCAAAAATACTCTAAAGCATCACTTTTACCTTTAGTACCCAAAATATAATTTTCTCTCTTTGTGAATTTATTCCCCATGCTTTAAGTAGCCAAAGCAGACTAAATAAAATAATAAGATTTTTCGTAAAACATCTAACAGGTGGGAGCTAACAGAATAATATTGGAATAAAATAATACTGGCTATAATATAAAACAAACCATTAATATTAAAGCAGTAAAAACATTGTATATAAGTATACGTTTATAACACCTTTCCGTTAAAAGCCAGCTCTTAAGTAATATTATCTTTTTTTTATGTATACAAGACATAATAGAATTTTATTAACATATCTGAGCCATCATTTTTATGGATTCTTTAATCTAGTACTTTCCAATATCAACCATCGACAATAACTGTCTTAATTGGAACTTATTTACCGGTCTAAGATATACATTTCTTTTAAAACTTTTACAAGATTTATTTGCCTTAGTTCTAAGAACCAGTGAGTCCTGCAATCATTAAGCAATCCACCGTATCGACGATTTTCGTCTTGAGAACGAACTCCAGCTAATCCGTTATCCCTTGATTCATGTCGACAGAGATCTTCTCCAGATGCCCGGGCAAATCAAATTACTTCGATCCAATAAATACATAATTGAACTAACAAATGAAGCGGGGTTGCATAAATAAATGGAACATCTCCCCTCCATGTAACTGGGTAGTGAGTAATGATGGCAGGCCAGTCATTAACTTGGAGTGGTGGCCCACTCCGTGCCTTCAGACAGAGGATATGAAAAGTGGGCTCGTATATCAGCTTGCGACAGAAAAGCATTTCGCCCCGGCCAAATTAGAAAGCCGTCTTTGTGGCAAGAAAGCAATCCGCTTGACTCTAATATGAGAATTGCTGAGTCTTTCGAATGGTAAAAATAGTTAGTAAAATTATTGCATGCCATTTTGAATTTAATTTCTCATATACGAAGTGCATAAAGAAAAAAGTATCGTTATCGTAAAAAAGTCGATTTCAATATTTTCAGGAATCTATATGTTTTAGAATTTCTTATAAAACTCACTTTTGGAATTATATCTGTCTGTCAATGTGTGATTTAACTAACTATAAAACCAAACTAGTCAAAGGCTTGAAGTTCGATATGTGGTCTTCTCACCAAACGTGAAGGTTTCTATGAAATTTTGTACCATGGAAAATCTATCTATTCATTCGGCACGCAATAACCTGAGAAATCAAATAGTCATATGAATGACCCTTGGAGATTTAAAGTTAGATGTATAAAGTTTGTCATTCAAGCTATAAAAACTATGTATTGTATATTTGATAATACATGAACACGATGATGAAACTGCAGTGATTTAGACAAATGAAATTTAGCATATACCGCACATTTGGTTCAAATTTAGAATCAAGTCACTGTAAAAGAAATACACTCGTAGTACACTAACGAATTATACGTTTAATTAATTTTTAAATTTTGAAAAGATAATACTACTTTTTTCTAGTCTTAATTAATATGTATTCAAAATTTGGTTGAATTTGACTTCATTATTTAAGAGGAGTTGTTGAACATACATACATGGCCACAATGATTTTTATTAACATTGAGATAAGAAACAGTTAGTAGGAAGAAAATAACTAACGGAATATGATATTTCGTAAATTTTCCAGTTGTTTGTAAACTTATGACTACATTATTTATAAAAATAGATATTTCATATCAGATATAAATTATTTAAGATTTATTAAAGGACAGCAATAAAATGTCTGTAGAAAGATAAACATTATTGTATTAATAGAAAAATGAACCACGATCTAAAATGATTTGTTATTTAAATTGTGACGACCTCCTATGAATAGTAATAAAACTCTTGAATGAACCTAAAATAAAAAAAGTTAATATTGTACAATTTAGACGAAAAATAGAAATCTCTCCTCTCTGTCTGTCTGTCTGTGTGTGTGTGTGTGTGTGTGTGTGTGTGTGTGTGTGTGTGTGTGTGTGTGTGTGTGTGTGTGTGTGTGTGTGTGTGTTCAATTCTTGGATTCGGAAACATTCGAACTTTTGCGTATGCATAAAAATGCATTTCTTCAAAAAAAGTGGTCAGAGGAGAATGCTAAATGAGATGTTTACATTTAGGAGTGGAGTGAATGGAGGCTATTGGCAGAATTTGGTGGCGTAACAACCACTGATATTTCTGCGAACCATCCCTTGTTGATTTATAGAATAGTGCTAGTCTTGGGATTCTCTGGATTCTTGGACGAACATTTCTTTACATGGATTCCGCTCAATCATGTGTCATAACAAACAAATAAGCATGCACATTTTCATAAATTTACTAGAATAAGAAAGAAATTAATTTAAAATAATCATCAATATGATGATAAAGTCTGTATTGTATTAAAATATTATATTAAATCAACCAGTTTATTAAAAGAGGGGTCGCATAATGGGCATTGTTCAGGATCACAAAATGGTTTAATTCGCCACCGACCCTGTTAAAAATTATGAACTAGATTTTGTACGTAGATAAAAATGATTTTATTTAATAGCCTAATGGATTTTACTTAGTCTTATCGCCAATAAAAGCTTAACTGTTCCAGTGTAGTGGCACGACTTACGACAGAGTCAATTAGCCTGCAGATTTTGTGTTGAAAAAAAAATCCAAAATTCAAATCCAAATACAAAATTAACTTCCCAGGTTTTCGCCCTGCATATGCTTATACAGTTGAATCAAAAAATGACAGCTATTGTGAAATTTGATGTCAAAGAGCAGAATATTCAACTTTTAAAACTTATCTCTTGCATTAAACGTTTAAAACGTATCTATTAGCATAAGTTGATTTAAAATGGTCCAAGGAACATGCTGCATGTTCGGGGTTTAGACTGAAAATTTGGAATCACGTTCAAGAAGAAATTGAAACATGTTTCTATCGTAACTGTCTAAAGGAATAGCAAGATTTCTGATGAAAATCTTCTTTATTTTAATGAAGCAATATTTGCTATGTAATGGAAGACCTAAATCCTGAAGAAAATTGAATAGATTGGAGGCTATTCATAGATTTATCAAAAAGTGACTTGAAGTTGGAACTTTTGCACAATGGCATCAAACTCTCTTTTGTGCCAACAGGTTATGTATCTACCAAGAAAAAAAATTATGAAAATACTCATAACAGAAATTCAGTATTAAAAAAAAAACTAAAAGTCTTTGTATTGTAAATGGTTTGCAGCTCAGCGACACTATATGTTGTTGTATTTTGTACAAATAAAACAACAGAGATAAAAAAAAATCATTATATCAAAAATGGCCGAAGCTTAACTAATGAAAAAGGCTCTGCAGTATTAGGTATAAATGATTTAACTTTAAAAAGATCTCTTCATTTTATATATAGTTATTTGTCGGAAAATTTTGCTAACACATTTGACAGAAAAGAAAATGCAAAACTTGATTATTTTTGAAGCAAGAATTTGCCTGTGCAAGAGAACATTAAATAAAGGAAGGAATTTTTCTACTATGATATTATTGCTTTATTTTATTTTATTATTTTATTTATTTATTTATTGTTTTTTGCAGAGCGAAAATTTTTTATTTGTTCCTAGTATTTGTATGAAAATTCGATAGAAAATCATTGAATAGTCAAAGAATGTTTTAATTTTTATGTGCCTAGATTTCCCACGTTGATGTAAGCAATCGTTTCTCATTCAACCACTTTAACCCTACAATGTATCGTGTAGCAATTTGGCTACGTTTTTATTTCCATTTATAAGTTTATTGTGACTATTTCAAAGGTCGACAGTGAGTATTTTGAAATCCTTTTTTAAATACATTTGGATAAACATTCGCAGATAAGACCGAATTACGGCACAAGCGGTTCTAGAATTAGACTTAAACTGGGAACTTAGAAAAATACTAAGAATGTTGTAACAATAATTCTACCATTAAATGTTAGCAATAAAAGGGACTTTTATTTTTATTGCAGAATTATTATAATGTGATTTGTGATATTGGGATATTGTTTAATTTATAATGTAGCCACATGGTAGATTTTAATTTTGTTAAAATTTCACCTGAAAAATTAAACTAAATATGCTTTTAATGATTTTCCTAAATTATAGGTAACTACTCACACACACAAGTATTTTACAGTAAAAAATAATCAGTTTTATAGTCTAGGGTTAAATGTGGTAGGGTAGACGAAATTTTAATGCAAACAATACATATTAAATTTATTTAATATATATTTAATAACATAGTTGTTTAGAATTTAATTCTATTTGTCGTTTTATTCATTAAGAGATTTCTTTGAATAGTACTTTTAGAGTGGTTTCAGTTTTGTTTAAAAAATAATTTTTTAGGAAAAATAATGTAACATTTTCATATATAAAATGATTCTAAATGATTATAAATGATTCATGCTTTATGCTTAACCCTTATTAGCCTTTATTTTACCTAATTTCATTTATGTCATTAATAATGGATTTTTATTGCACTCTTATAAGGACATTATGCGCATCGCACTTTGTTTCTCTAGAATGCATTTACACCATTTTGGAAATGTATTCCAAATATATTTAAATTAAATGCACAATATCATAAATTAATTTAAATAATAGTTCATAATAGTGAACATTAAAATTGGCTATCGTTTAAATTAAGTAAACAATAAGACCTGTTCTGAAAATGATTTAAATTTACTAGATAACATTATTATAACATGATTTTTAAATAGAAGTTAGATTCATAGTCAAAATACTTAGGCCTACTTAAAAAGGTCCGTTGGAAATCAATTTTTTAATCCTAACAATGTGAAACATCTGGTGGTTAAGACTATTTGGGAAGCCTTGTGACAGTCAACAAAAATTGAAGAATCTTCATATCATATATAATATGTAATATAATTTTAGTTTAAATAGAATGCAAGTTCGAAGAGACTTTGTAGATTTAATTTCGTTTTATTCTCTCTCTTCTTTTCCGACAAACAAACATGATTATTTTACAAGAAGGCGCAACGCGTCACACAAGCAGAAGTAAGAAAGAAGGCAAAAAAAAAAAAAAAAAAAAAGGACGAACAAATGATCACTAGTTTTATATAAGATAGGATTTCTGGTCACGCGTCAATTCAATACACGTGTGACCTTTGACACCTTTTCAAGGGCAACGGGAAGTATCACTTTCATTTGAAACGAAGTTCTGATGGCGCATTAGTTTTACAGAGGAATTAATTAAACCGAAAATGGAATTGGATCACGAAATAAGAGAATATTTTTAGAATGAAGTTACTATGGGTTAAATTAAGATAAAATCTTGGAAATTAAATTGAAATTAGAATTAAAATATTATTACACACACACACACACACACACACACACACACACACACACACACACACACACACACACACACACACACACACACACACACACACACACACACATATATATATATAGCTCTGTTGAACACTATTACTCAACTTGCAATAAGTAACAAGTTCTTATCTGGCTTTAAATGGAATACTTCATCATTTAGTTTTATCAGTATTCTATTTAAAATTATCATGCCTATATCGCTAATGAAAACAGCACGACATTCAGGTTGAAAAGGAGTTATAAATAGACATTGAAAGAAAACAGTTTAATATCTTACAGTACAAATGCAGAAACATTTAGCCAAATCTAGCTTGAATTATACTGCATACTTCATCGAAGCCTTACCAATATATACCTGCAGTCCTACACATAATATAGGGACCGATGGTCCTAAGTCTAGGTGACAATAGCCTTTCAGGAAGAATGTGCTCCTCTGTCAATAAAAACACACGCGGTGTCATTGTGGACTCCACCCGAAGCCTAACAACCCATATAACAAGAAACGGAGTCGTGCTCCGTTTTTATTAAGCGAATTCATTAGTGACAGAAGCCCGGGGCTGAATGGGCGCATCCGATATGATGGCGACCACAAATGCGTCTGACAGAGGGGACCTAATGAAGGAGGTCTGCTGCTTTCAGGAGAGGCCCCGGGGAATAGATCCCAAGGAAAGATATCTATTTAATTACAGGGGGCACCACCCATCGGTACGGTGGGTTTCTGTTCTGTGGGAGGAAATCGTTAAAACAGATGCCAGGTGTTAAGTCGACGCTAATGAGTCAGAAAAGGTTTTCCACATTCAAGAAAAAAATGGTGAATGAAATGTAATGGAGAGATGCCTCTTTGCCATCAATTCATAATTTATGTCTATTTCATATTTTTCGAAACAAGTAATCATTCAATAGGTAATTTATTTTCTTTCTTCTCAGTAACAATGCTGTACTTTTTTTTTTCTGAAAAGAGACTTTTTTGCTTCATCGTATACGTAGTATAGAGAAAGTATAGTAATTGTCAAAAAAAAAAAAAAAAAAAGATTTCGATGAATCACTAGATTTTAGACCTCTTTTAAGTTCGAAAAACTCATTTTTGGAAAATAATCGTCTATCTGTCAGTCTGTGACAAAAATAACTCTAAAATGCTTTGAGCTAGACGGTTGAAATTTGGTATGCGGTCTTTACATGAAATGTGCAGATATCTACCGAAATGTTGAGTAAAATATGTTCAGCTGTTCGAATACAAGTTAAAATGATAACTGCTAAAAAAGAGAGCCAGATGAATGAAATTTGAGTACACAGACTTAGCATCTATAGTTTAGACACCTCACAGATTTTAAAAATTCAATTACTAGTTAATCATCTGTAGGTCTGTACTTTCAGAAACATGTAAATGCGATAGCTCAAAAACACAACAGCTAAAATATATCTAATTTGGTGTTGAATTTTGTGACTACAAGTGCAGTTTTGGGCCAAATTTTATTTCAATCCTTTGAGGAAAACGTGTATAAAACACCAATTTAATTTTTGGATACTATTAACACATGCCAGGGGTTAATCGCTAAATAAACGTACCAAAGATAACACGATAGATTCAATAAAAACTCTTAATTCACGCCAAAAGCTAATATTTCCTAACTATTGTACATCAATGCCATGTAAAGCATTTTCTGACAGGCCAAGTTTATTAGAGAGTATGCGAGAATGTTTATGGAAACCACTTTCGCTGGTTTTTCTGGTGGAAGTTGAGTTTCATTCATCAAGCGTAGCTAATCCTTAAAGTTTATAATTACTCGGCGAGTAGTTTTCCTTTCATGTCCTTTTATACTAAACAGTATGCCATATCATGGTTCTAAACGCAGTGGGCTTAATTCAAGTTCCCATGACACAAATATTCAAGTTAAAGGGAAGCATGGGTTCAGTTATATTAATGTCCTGTTTTAAAGTAACACTAAGGCTATTTTTAGACGGACCTCGTAATTTTGAACAGTGGTCAAATGACGAAGATGACTCCTGAACTAGCACCCTCTCACGACGTTTGGTTTCGATCGATTTAAGAGGAACCAGATCCGCTTGCACGACGGATCTTCAATGGAATCGGGTCTCGGACCTGAAATATTACGGTTCTGAAGCTCACACCTTACCACCAGGTTACCGCGGATTTCCGCGGATCACACCTTACCATCAGGATCAATTTATGCATCTAATTTATGTTATGGCTTAACTGATTATACAAGCGATGGTGTGTGTGTGTAATATTTGTATAAACTACTAGTGACGATAGATGGCATAGGTAATAACAGATATACAAGGTGGAAGATAAATGTTATCTTTGAAAGACTTCAAAATGGGTACATCGTTTGTGGAAATGTGGAAATGATTTTTTAATTACAAAATTTTAAAAAGATAGTAATAGCTAGTAATCTTTCAACAATAAGTTCCATGAAAGTCATTCGAAAAAAAGAAATTCCCATTAGCGGCCTATTGAGTAAAAGCAATAAGATCTTTGAAAGTGGAATGGAAGTAGATAATTATGATTTTTCCTTTCAGACTGCTCTCTTAATTAGCGTTATTATTCAAAAACTAGTAGACAAATGTAGGCTAATTGGCCTCGCATGTCTGACTTCTTCTTGGCAGTGTTCTTCATTTTTCTTCTAGCGAAACACAATTATGTATCAAATTCATCTGAAATCTTCCAGGGTGGCAACCTATTTTCACGCCTTCGAGGCAACTCACGCTCCAGTCTCACTAAAAGTCAATTATACTTAGGTGCGTCGAGGTCCTTCGACCAATAGATAACCTATTACACTCTTATGAGTCTTTAATTTATGCACTTAAATAGGAATTAAATAGAATAGGAATAGTTGAATCAATTAGAATTAGAATCATCACAAAATAAAGAGTAAACCGTCACATATGTGGTATTTAAGTATGCCTGATTATCAGAATTGATTTCAAAAATTGGAACTGTGGGTCTAATTGAAAGATTTACCATAAAGCAAAAATTTCAATCCTTGAAGATTAATTTTATATTTCTGCTAATTCCGAATGTTCCCATGTTGATTTCCTCTTTTCTTGTGTTCTTGACCATTTCATAACACCAGTAACATATTTAGGAGAGAGCAGTCATGGCATGTGTCATAGGCGTCATTAAAAAGGGGTGCAAATTTGATGAATCATTTGTTGCATTTCAGAGTAAAGTATTTTTTTCGTTTACTCTTGTTTCTGACATTCTTAAAAATTAAATGATTCCGTCCAAGTGAAGGAGAACTTAAAGAAAACTATCCTATTTACAGTATGGGTGGTAAATCTCTGAAAACCAAGGGATTTTCCAAAGATCTTAACCTCAGTGAGGGAGAAGGATTTACTTTATCTTTAAATGAACTTTTCAAAAACAGGATCTTAGTATCTGAACATCCTTAGAACCCCATAGGATTTCTTATGAAATGCATTGACGGCAAATTAAGACGAAAATCATTCCCAAATTATGAATTTTTAAAGTATATGTAAATATAAAACATAATTTTTCAATTATTACATCTTTATATGTGGCTTCTTTTATTGATTGAATTGATTGTGCGCATTTTATCTGTGTTTTTTTTAACAAGAAATCAATGAAAAGCATATTTATTTTACAATTTGTTAACGTGCTAAGCTTTTACATAAAAACTATCAATTTCATATGCCAGCCCTTTTGAAACACCTATATCATAACATATTAATTTTTCAAGAAAGCTTTGCGAAATTTAATTCAAAACGGTCTAAGCAAGATTATAAAGTTTTAAAATATTTTGTAATGTTTTTATAATGCTTTTTAAATAAAAAGAGCTATTCATATTTGATTACTATTACGCATCATATCTCATAATATTAAGATAGAATATTATATATGTTGTTTGTCTGCCTATTGATCATTTACAGGTTAGACTACTTGACTTAGAATTGTCAAATTTGGTGCAAATATACTTTGGAGACTAAGAATGTGCACTTCAGACTTTTTCGAATCTTTATATAGAATTTCAATTAATTAAAAAATAAACGAAAATTCAAAATTTTTAATGATAACTTGAGAAGATATAATCGCAAAAATATTATTTTTACCTTATCTTAAAATTCAAAAAATTATCTTTTCCATAATATAAATTTAAAGCGAAATTTTTCCCAAATTTTTAATACGGTTTGAAACAGCAGTTTTCATTCTTGAAATATAATTCAAACTTATTTGTTTCTTCAAGATTCTAGATCGTTTCTTTTTACTCATAACTGTGCCAAATAAATGTAATTATTATAAATATTTGAAACCATTTCAGTGGCTAAAAATATTTAAACAAATAGGAAACATTTTTTTGCCGCCAAAAATTTAACTTTTTGATATTTTATATGAACGTTAATGTTTTCCTGTGCTTGTCAGTAATGGCATGTGATAATTTATATTTCAGAATCTTATTTGGCATGCATTTAATTTTTTTAAGTAAATGAATGATTTAGATGGCAATTATGATTTTCTTTTTATTTTCTAGAAACAGGTATTTGTGCATTTCATAAAATAGTAATTTTTCTTAGTTTCAGGATGAAATAATTTGCAGCAATTAATTCATTAAAAATTTTAATATAATTTGCTTAAATATTCTATATATAACTATTAAATGGGAAATTATTATAATTTATTAATAAGTTAATTTATTAACAGTTTAAACTGATTTCTTTTTTTAAATCATTTTACTCAATAGTTTTCAACAGCTAAATTCAAAAACTTAAATCATTGTATTAATTAGCTGCAAAATGTGCTGGGCATTCTCATTTTGTTCAAGTATCTGACTTTACTTCAAATAGTAATGCATTCTTTTGTCCACTGGTTCTTTTCTTTTTAATTTTCCCATTTAATTCCTAATTGTTCGAAAAAATTAATGTTTAATTTATACTAGTTATTGAACTTGTTTAAATTTAAAGCGCAATTTTTCTGTAATTTTTCCCAAATTTTTAATACGGTTTGCTACAAAATTTAATCAATACACATTCAACAAATTTAAACAAGTTCAATAACTAGTGTAAATTAAAATGAGGAAACATTAAGAAATTAACGATAGCTTAGCAAATGTAAATCAAATGCCCAAAAAGGATTCATATATAATTATGTATACTTCATTATAGTTTTAATCTTAGTTTATTGGTTAAAATCAGAGAGAGGAGTAGTAGTAGTGTTTCTGAAGAGGTGCACAGGTTTGGTATTGTCCTTGGTGCCATATATAAGTCCAAAAATGTGATATTCGAATAATACAAATCAGGTAGTTTAGTGTATTCAAGTACTGTAAGTCAACCATCTAACTCTCCGACCCGGCACGAAGGCACATGGATTTACACCATAAAAACTGAATGACCGGACCACCGCAAAAGCAACATTGGGCGGGAACTGTGGTTGAGTCCTAAGGGCCGTCACCGGCCACGGTACAACCCTCCCCGAAGGAAGTACGTCCCGTCATCGATGGGAGGAGTCAGATCCCCCACCACCTATTAATGTACCCTCCAAGGTGGCGAGATCCAACCACCATGCCAGAAGCATCTAATCCTCATTTCGGGGTGCCCCCCGGGGGTTCATTCAAGTACTGTAATAACGAATCTCATTTATTAATTGGATTAACGTATGTGTCACCACTACATTCTCTTGTTACGATATTATAAACGAAAAATCTTCCGCAAATAATAATCATTGCTACAGAAATGAAATTACGGACACCTTGCCTAAAATCCTGACTTTATATACTACTAGCCGCATTTGGCGACCAGCCGGTTCGAAAAACTTAATGTTCGTTAAAATTTTAATAATTAAATATTTTATGCAATTTCTACTTTAATAGCTTCTTCATCAAAATATTTTAAAACTTCAAATTTTGATTATCATATAATTCATTCATAATATTATAAATGCCTTCAGTAATAACGTAATATGTATCTCTCTCATTTTCTGTTAGCACCCGTAGAATTTATGCTTTAAATTAAAGTGGAAAGAATTTATCTTCAATTAATATAATAATATTTTTTACTGAAACAAAGCATTTTTTTTATAATCTGATTACTGAAAATAGAGTCACTCAGCGTTTAAACTTTATGGGCACTAAAGAATATCTTTTTTAATTTATGTAATATCTCAAGAGTTGGTCAACAAAATTTTCTCAGATTCATCATGACCAGATTGATTAATTAACAATGTTTCATTTTAAATGCATCAAACACTAAAAAAAAATAAAACGAATCGTTTAAAATAATCGATTGAAAACAGGTTTAAAAAAACTACTTAAAAAACGATGTTCTTAAAACTATAAGCATATACAAAAAATATATAACTAACATAAATACAATTTACTTACAAAAGCATGCAACTAACCCAATAATAATTTAAATCATCCATTGATAACGTTGTCATGGCAACAATCAGAACAGAATGCGCATGCGTGAATTTTCTTCGCCGGTTACGTAACGCAAATACGTGATTTTTTTCTACGCCAGTTAGGGTAACGCTATGCAGATTAGAAATTTTTAATTTCCTTTATTCTGTTTTATTTTAATTCAAAAGTACTTCAGAATGAATCTGAAAGATAGATTCATTAACAATGTTTAATTTTAAATGTATCAAACATTAAGAAAATAAACAGAATCGATTGAAATAATCCGCCGAAAAATTTTAACCCTAGCCTCATTACTGTTGGGAGAAAAAAAACCGAAGCCTTTCTCGTTTGGCGTTGGGGATAATGGAAGATTTTTTTGGCGAAAAAGTTGGCGGTGGGGAAAATGGAAGATTTTTTTGGCGGGAAAGTTAGTTTTTAATTAATAATTAAAATTCTAAATAAAAATTCAAAAAACGAAACCCCAGGTGCACATTCCCAACCTCCAAGGTATACATGTACCAAATTTGGTAGCTGTATGTCAAACGGTCTGGCCTGTAGAGCGCCAACACACACACACACACACACACACACACACACACACACACACACACACACACACACACATTGAGCTTTATTATAAGTATAGATAGATATAGATAATCACTTAGCTTTATATACTATGCCTATTGTTATCTGAAATAAATGAGATTTTTTTAATAATTTCTAACTTTTTATTTTATGTATATTATTTATCATTATTACTATAAGAAATCGTGATAGATTGATCAATAGATTGATCTGCAGTTCAGAGGATGTTTTAAAATCGGCATACTAAATGTGATCTAATAATTAATTTTTGAATTCAAAACGGAGTATTGCTGCCAAATGCCTGTAAACTTGTTGCCAGAAGTGATCACATTATTGCTTTAAAACGAAAAGTGTCAGATTATATACCCTTCTCGCCTTGTCAGATTTCACAGTTTCGAAGTCTAGCGATACGTTTATGCAACTTCAAAACACGAGATTAAGGTTGTTAGTCTAATAAATTCATTACGTTATTCCCATGATCATGTTCGTACAAGAATCTATATTGGACTGTCACATAAAACGAGATTCAAAAGACATTTTCCCAATCAAGAAAGTTGCTTTTATATGACGGCATGGCTAGTGCGAAGCATTTGCTTAAGATCATTATTTGATGAACAACTTGCTTGTTCAGAGACAAGTAAGTTTAACTTGTAAGCAGTAAAAAATAGCTAATTTATTAAGACAGTGCATTTTGGAGGTCATTATATGCTTGTTCAGTTTACATTCTAAACTTTATTTAAGATCCTCCATTATTCCTGTACAATCTTTTGGAATTCCATTCGAATGTTACAAATTCTGGTGAATGATTCTCATAAAAATTAATCTAACATATCTAGCTAAGCTCTTGAGAAAAGAATTTATAACAAAGGAAGCATTGCTTAGTCTCCCAGTGAAAAGGATCTTGGGACATCTAAAGACGCCTGAAGTTGAAACTGATTTAGCTTTAATATATTCAGCCTAAATTGCCTCACTGGGAGCCAGTCAGTGGAATCTCGAAAACACTTATATATCACGTGGAAGAAATTTTCCATCATCTTGTCCCACCACAATTAGTAAATACTTTATTGCTAAAACATATATTTATGTAGAAGTTCATGAACAATGTTCAAAAAGAAGATTGACAGAGAATAGAATCCATAAATATTTTCAATTGAATCATCTTCCTTACCTGCGTCAGTCTATGATCTGTTTTAATTAAATATTCCACTAATAGTTACAAGGGGTGTTCAAATGAAAAGGTACGAAACGACACTGTGGGTATAAATGAAGACTTTATTCAAAGTATACACCATAAACCTGAGCCCAACGATCCCATTGATTAACGAGCCGAAGGATTCCTTGTTCCCAGAATTCCTGTGGCCGTGACGAGATTCAATCCTTCACAGCGTCTTTAAGTTGAAGCGCTTCCCTTTCAGATGTTTTTTCAGAACCATTAACTCCGATGTGTACTGTGAAACACTCTGAAGACTACACAGGTCCATCAAGAACAAAAGACCGGGGCTACTCATTGAGGGTATGGTTTTGCTCCATGATAACTCGAGGCCAAACTTCTCCAGGGTCACACACATGGAATTGGCCAAGTTCAAGGGGGAGCAGCTGGATCATCCGCCCTACAGCCTGGGCATGTCGCCCTGCGATTTTCATGTGTTTGGTCCCCTGAAAAAAAAAACTTTTGAAAGGGAAGCGCTTCAACTCGGACGGCGAACTCAAAGACGCTGTGAAGGACTGAGTCTCGTCACGGCTACAGGAATTCAGGGAACAAGGAATCCTTCGGTTCGTTAATCAATGGGATCGTTGTACTCGGACCTATGGTGTATACTTTGAATAAAGTCTTCATTTATACTCACAGTGTCGTTTCTTTCTTTCATTCAGTATCTTTTCATTTCAACACCCCTTGAAGTTTTATATATATACTAAGCATGCAATATCACATTTATCTTGTGCCTCATCATAATTAATTGAATTCAATTCCTAAAAAATAACTATTTCAGTTATTTTACATACATTGTATAAAATTTTTATATAAAAAATGCTATGTCGATAATGACTAATCTTATCTTTCTTATCGATAGCCATATTACAGCAATATGATTGTCTAAAAATAATAGTGATGAAGAAAATTTTCAGTATCCTTTTGAGTTCCATACATCGAATTAGTGCATATTACTGTTCCTACTTTCAGCCATATTTGATTTAACCATCCCTCAATATTAATACGCACCTCTGAATCCAGCAGAAATCTAGCTACAGATTGGAAAACAATTTTCGGCGGATAGGGGGGCTTGACAACAATGCACCTGGAGGATATTTCTCAACGGTCCCCTTCGCCCATTAGCCATCGTTCCAAGCATCCAGTCATTCAAACTCGGTATTTGTTGTGCCCCCGAGCGTCGACTAATTATTCGAAATTGTTCCATGAAACCCACGTTCGAGCAACCCTTTCAGCACTGTTCTCTACACCCTTTCCCTTCCCTCTGTGATCCCAGACGCTTCCTTTTATCCGCGACCGTGAGGGGAAATCATAAAAGGACACCACGATGAAATTGAATTCCCACGCGCGCCGTATGCCAGCACTTCGCGATTTTTCGGATGGAGCAAATATATAATTCCTCACACGCTTGCTAATGGAGATTTCGCCAATCAAAAGATGACTTTTCCGCTTACTGTTTGGATTGGATCGCCATTAAAATATTATTGGCCGGTGTTTTCTGTAAGCTTTCAACACTTTATTAAGACAGCCATTTTCTTTGTAGCATGTGTTAGAGTTTATTTTTAGTTTACAGCTATAAAATTTTATAAATTGTAGCATATATGTATTTAGATCTGTCTTCATTATTGATTGCATATTTTGACTTTCTTTTTTCTATGTTAAGCTACAATAGAATCAATGGAAGACACGGAATATAAAAAGCAGTCAATGCTGCAATTCAAATTTTCAAAAGATTAAAAAAAAAATCGATATTTTGCACTGACTATAATTTTTCTGAACGGTTGTACTTTAAAGATTATAAAGGTCGTGAGAGTAATCATAGTAATACTACATTCTCTAAATTACTCATTGCTATGATTATGATTTTGGTTACTTTTACCAGCTCAATTTTCAGTTATTAAGAGTATTTTAAATTTCATACTTTTTTGTGGTTGAACATATTGAAATTTACTTCGATTTGAAGCGATAATTTTTTTTCCTTCGTTTTTATCACTTACTGTTTTTTTAGTTTCCAGTTTCCAAATAAAGCAACATCACTGTCGCCCTTTGAATAAAAGAAACACGTAACTTAGCTTCCATTAAAATTCGAATAAATATTTATCATTGGATTGCAAACGATAACGGGATAAAAAGTAACCAGAAAAATATTGACTCATTTAGGAATTTATTTATTAAATATTTTTGCTACTTATATATAAAAAAGTAATTTCAGACATGGTAGTTATGCTTTGTCATGAATGTATCTCGTCCTTAGGAGGATTTCATTTGCTTATATTATATAAATTTTCTTGAAAAGGTGTGCAATTTTATAACACCTAATGTCTTTACTTAGAGAGTATGTATCTTTTTTCAGTATATTCTACCTCCTGATTTCTTGCTTTGTACAAATACATTTTCCAAATAATCGATGAATAAATAACAATTTTTAGGATGAACAAAACTCCAGTACGAAATAAAGAAGAAAAACTGCTTAACGAATCTCAAGCAAATTTGCAATGCAAATTGTAAAAGCGCAAGAATTACTTCTCTGAATATACAATTTCGGCATTTGAAATTTTAAAAATAGATTTTACCTATAACTGCAGAGTGATAAATGGCAATATATCGCATTTTCATGTAGATAAACAATATACACTTAGAAGTATTTCGCCCAAAATTGGATACTCGTTTGTAAATGTTATTTGTTATTTTAATCACTTGCGGTGGCAAATGATTCATAGATGCGCAGGCCAAAAGAATCCACTGTAACTCGAAACTGCACACACAAAGTATCCGATACCTTAAAGAAATCGGAAAAAGATTAATATCTTCTAACTTAAATGATTTTCGATCTAAGCTCCTGAAAACTGTACACCAGCAAACAATCTCAGTCGACGGATTGCAAATATCATTTTTACTTCTGCTTTACTTTTGATAATTACTTGCCGGTATTTCCAACATGTCGTTTGCAATTTTCTGACGAAAGCCCTCCAACGTGCGGGGCGAATCTTTTCAATGCAAGTGGTTAATGTCTATAACGAAATTTAAACCATCTAACTATTTCCGAGTTTGAGTTATCGTGCACAAATGTACACGGGCAGAGAAAGCAGAGACAACTCTAAAATTGTTTTAAGCTTGGAGAAAGTTTAAAAAGGGGGTATTTACCAAAATCTCTAGTTGCATTTTAAAGCTTGCAATGGCTTCTCATCGAAAAGAAGAGTTAGAAATTTAATTAAAAACCATACCATTTAAACTGATGGTTGCAAGAAATCGAAGCATCATTTATGCGATGAATAGAGCTGTTGTTGTTTCTTACGGCACTTGCCAGGGACAGGCCCGCTGTTACGAAGACAGCGATTTAAGCCGGAGGGGGAGCCTCTCTTATTTTTATAGTAGCGCCAACTAAGGCCAAGAGTACGATTTTGCTACTCACACATCACTCATTCGCTTGTACAGCCCCTTTTTACAGGAGGGCACATTCACACATCTCACAGATAGAACAACCATGCCCAAACCGGGACTCGAACCCGGGACGCCCAGATCACGGGGACGACGCGCTACCCCTATGCCAGGACGCCGGCTGAATAGAGCTTTAAATTCGAAATAGAATCCATAAAATGGTTAATTTCAATGATAATTAACTCATATTTGGTACCAATTCATAATCATTGTAACTGAATTTCAGGATGTATGATGGATGGTTAGAGTAAATTTCAGTTCCAAAGAGCCAACAATTCAAACACTGTTACTATCCTACTAATTCTTAAAGCAATAGACTGCCCCATTAAAGCCATCGCTAAATCTCTACTGATTCAAATTCATCGCCAAATCTCTACTCTTCCAGCGTTTGCGCATCGCTGGAAGATGTGTTCAGGAATTGCTGCCAAAATAATCGAGGGATTATAAACACTTTAAACATACCAATACTGCACAAGTTGCCATTTCATGCTTTTGACAGACAATGTTGCCAAAATCTTCGAAAGATTATAAACACTTTAAATTAATATTAATGTTGTAAAAGTTGCCATTGCTAAATTTCCATCTCCCACTTTTCATAAATGAAAAAAAGTTTTTAAAAATTGTTATTCTAATTGAGAAATAATCCATGATTCTTAAGAAAACTTTAATTATAACTAATTAAGACTTCCCATCTTCCTTTATGCAGTGGTACCAATAGCATTTTCTCTGACCTTTAGTCGAAATTTAAATCAAGAATGGTTTAAGTTCTGAATGACTTAGAAATTTATTTTATTGAAAATTAACATATCAACTATGGAATCCTTAAAAATTCAGAAGATTTTATGATATCATAAAATAATTTTTACTTTCACTAACATAAAAAAGTGCAAATGGAAACAAAAGAGAGCTATCCAATGAAAGAAATAACTCCAAAGAAATTCAAAGAAAACTGGTTGATCAATAAAAACTGGTTCATTCTAATAATGCTTGTTTAGAGAAAAACAAAGTTTAACTCATGAAAGGGACTTTTTTTTCTTCTAATAAAACTCTTTGAGTTCAGAAGGGAACTTAATACTTAATAAGAATTAAATATTGATATTTGTTGACTCAAGCTTTACTCCACGACATGTTCGGGTTTCATAACTTGAAAGAATACAGAAAATTAATTTCTTATGCATTGCATTTCCTGTCCATTGTTGCATGAGTGATAAATAACTTTATAAATAACTAAATACTTCAGCAAATTCCTTTCGCTTTTCCGTGTGTTTAAAGACTTTAAATACCGTGTCAAATTCAAAGAATGATCCACCGCTTGAGAATTTAAACCCAATTTCATATTCCATTATTACACAACCGCATTTCCGCGCACAAAAACTTTCTTGACACTGTTGCCACGACATCATCACAAACTTTGCGCTGCGAATATAATTCCTCTGGGAAATGAAGGCTCTTCCTCTAGCATAAAGGAAAAAAAAACAGCAACGCAGGCAGCAGAAGGGGAAAAAAACATGTAGGAAAGAACGAAGAAAAAATGCATACAAGCACATCAAGAGCAAACAAAATAAAAAGACCAAGCAGAAGAAATAAGAAAAGAAAAAAAAAGAGAGGGGAATATATATTGAAACCTCCGAAAAAAAAAAGAAATAAGGCAACGAGAAGGTGTTTTATGTTCATAAATTATGTACAAATACCTTCTCGCTAAGGTAACTCAACCCAACTCTATCCTTCTACCTGCAGACGAGAATCCAGAAATGAAAACGATTTCTGCTGTTGGCGGTAGTAGTGGGAGTTGTTGATGTTTGATGCAGTGGTAGGAAGGGGAACCAATGCGCAAAATGTTATTAGTGATTTATTTATATTTTTTTCTTCGTTTCCATCCACAAGGCAGTAACTCGGGTTAGTTCTTTTAATATTGCACAAATGTGGCCATTTCTCTTGCTCATGTTTTTGGCATTCAGGTGATAAAGTGCGGAAAAGCGGGGTGAGGGATTCGGGTGTAACTAATTCCTGTTGGGTGAATTGACATAGGAATTTTGTCTGACTGGTAAACCGAATCTTGTTTCCGGTTTCCTTTTTATTTCTGTGGCTAATTCCATGATACTGTTGAATCCTTAGAATTGTTTGAACAAACGAAAATATTAAAAACTTTCTTTTTATTTTGGAAATTCTCAAATGATGCCTGTTGAGTTCACTTCATTTTCTATATATTGTATGAAATATTGCATATTAATATAATTATCACCTTTTACATTTATAATATTTTGAGATTTTCTGAATATTATTACGCTGTTCATATATATATCAGCTATTCATTTTGTATAAATATATTCTAATCATTATTTAAATGCAGTATTCTTTCAAAAATGAACTTGATACAAAATCTTTGCATTCCCATTTCTTTGCATTTAAAACTTGTATAGATAGCTAAAGATAGTTAGAAAAGTAGAGTTAAAAATAGAATTTTGAATTTTTTTTGGCACGTTTTTAATGTCAATTTTTATCAATTGGCATCTTTTATGAAGTATCGCTTAAGACTTTTATCTATCTATTACATCTATCAAGCTATTAGAGAAAAAATTACTCTCTAGAAACAGGAATGAGGCGTGGTGCAGTAAGAACAACTCATATTAAAAGTTAATACACTTTTACCATTGTACCACTATATGCTGAAATGCCGGCGTCCTGGCTTAAGGGTAGCACATCTTCCCCATGATCTGGGAGACCCGGGTTCGAGTCCCGGTTTGAACATGGTTTTTCTTTACCCTTTGTTCTATCTGTGAGGTGTGTGAAAGAATCCCCCTGTAGAAAGGGGTTGTGCAAGTAAGTGTGTGAGTGTCATCTTCATATGAGCTAGAAGTAAGACTTCTGTCCTTGGGTGTTCAGGGGCCTTTACCCTCAGAAGCTACTGTACTAACTCGGCATAAATCGCTGACTTTGTCAGAGGGCTTATAACAAGTGCCATAAGTAACAACAACAATATATGCTGAAATATTCTCGGAATTTTTCAGAAAATCGTAAGTTTCTGATATAATACTAAATGAAATACCAAGAATTATAAATATGGAGGTAAAACTATATGAGATTATTTAAGCACTATTTGCTAATGATGAACTATAACAAATTTGTCATGAAATGGCATTCCATATATAGATAAGTTTGCAGATGAGTGGATGAAAAGAAAGTAAATTTAGAATGAACTTCAATTTTTATTTCTACGGGACTGCATGATTTGTACATTGGGGGATCGATGAGATACATATGTGAGAAATTTCTTCTTTAATATCTTTATTAAGAAATTTCTTATAGGAATTTCTTCGACAAGTGTCGATTCAGGAAAAGGGAATCTTGGATATGATTGGAAATTATACTATGGGTGTTAGTTTTTTATTCCTTCACTTTGTAATGTTTTGATCTAGACTGATCAAATAACGAAGCAGAATTTCCAGACAATTCTTTATTTTACAGCCCTATATATACAAAAGAACAACTTCTTCTAATCTTGGTTAAATAAATAGCTATTTACACTTGTAGTAGGAGACACAACAGTCGAAGCCGAAGGTTTATCTTGAAACTCAGTCCCCATCAATACGGAGAAACAACACCACATTGAACTAACAGGTTGTTAGTCAACACGACCACTCCAGGGGGAGTTCTCGGACTCCGAACTCATGGGCGTAGTCCAACAGTCTACCTGCAATTCGTTTTTCCTTCTCTCTCTCTAAAAAAAAAACAAAAAAAAAAAAAACTCCGCACTTTATTTTGGCGACAATCTCCGCCTCTTAATTTACATTGGTCATTTGAATTCTCTTTCGGCCATTCGGGGTTCTGCAATATGCTCCCTCAACGGCGCCAGTAGGTCGTGGGAAGGTCCTTTTAGTGATGCGCCTTTCATAACTGACTATTCAGGAACACGGAGTTATCATAGTCCTTTCACAATGAGGAACATTTAGCATCCAGATGTTTGGACACCCCTTTCTCTTTGAAGGTACTCTCAATATCTCTTGGACGAGGAATTCCCACATGTGGCATTTCACTGTAGTCGCTAATGAAAAGATGCCAGGTAAAAAGATCCACCATCTGGCTATCTCAAGGTGTTTAGTAATTAACAGCGACGACACAGCTGGCTGCAAATGCCTTATCAGTACTGGGAAGTGGGGAATACTACAGCTTGTAGCGTCAGTATTGAAGCGTCGGCAATTCTCTTAAAGAGAGTGTCAAAAATAATTAAATAGAAAAGTGGGATTTGGATGAGGAAATAAGAAAATTTTAAAATAAAGTGATATAGGTTCATTTAAGATTTTAAAAAATATGAAATTAATTAGGATTTAAATTAGATTGAAGAAATATCATTTTATATATATATTATAACACGATTAGAGGAAATAGAAAGGATTATAGAATACCATTCTATGCTAACAGGAATGATATGCCCATTACCATTGAAAATAATAAGTACTCCAATAGAAAGTATGGTTATAGCTTGTTGCTCTTTGAATGTGTGTGTTTGCAATTTGTATGGTTTTGGTATTCTCTGAATGTATCTGTACATAATTTTATAATAGAGTATAGATTAAATCTTTAAATAATATGATTCCATTTTACATTTGTGTTACTGCTTATTTTTTAAATAATATTTGCTTTATATATATTATGACATATTACGTTGGGTATTTTGAAATGCTCCAATCCATCTTAATATTCCTTAACCCAAACTAAGTTTTATCTGGGATAGAGTTTTGTTTTTAACTATAGTATGAATTTAATGAACATTCATCAATTATCCAAACACAGTTTTTGGTTCAAAATATTAATATAAACCAATGAGATGAGGAAATTTCTTAAAAGTGAAAATGCTAATCTTCATGAAATAGGTTGCAGTGGCCTAGTGATACGGTTTCAATTTCGAGGCTGTAGAGTTCCACATTCCAATTCGATTTCATCTAAATATTCTTCGTATATGTGGGATTGGTAAGTATTTCTAGCACCAGATGACAAACACTTTTCTGCTGAGGTAACAAGAAATTTGGACCGGTCACGAAGTTGTGGGGCATGGTTCACAATTGCGAGGTCAATCGTGAAATAGTCCTGATGTTACTTCGAAACTGAACGTTCATCAAACTAAACTGCTATCACAGATATTAGCTTCTTCCTTATTAACGACATATTTATGAATTTGAAGAAAAAAGGGCATGAACTTTACACTATCGACACAAGATATTATACGATATCTTCACGATGTTGTTCGATGTTTTGAATGCTGGTCAATATCGTGAAGATATCGAAACAATGTTGTTGGGCATTTTATACCATTAGGGTAATGTTTGGTGACCAATACATAGTAATAAAATAAACAAAACATAAGAAAGCAGAAGTTTCGGTGGAGCGATAACAGCTTATTGACTCCATTAATACATCCATTTCTATAAAATTGGTAGGATTTATAATAGAAAAATTCGTTTAAATAAAAATTTTGTTTTTTTCTCTTATACATACAAAACCACGAACACTAAGTTTATCATGTTAAGTTTGAGCTTGAAGTTTCTTCTATTTTATCTGATTATAGTTCTAAAATGATCAATTCCATCAACCATAAGCTACTTATTTCTTCTAGATGGAAATAGATGAAACTGTAAATTGGAAACATCCACTTCATACCTAAGCGAATGTATAATTTTTATCTTTAAATTTTCTTTAGATGAATTTGAGCTGCATGACTAAAATATCCTATCTATAGTCATTGTGAATTGTCAAAAGTTATTAACCTCATAGATTGTCCTTCCTGAGATCTCATTAGAATAAACTTCTCCAAGATGGCCACCCCTGGGGAGGGAAGGACTTTTTTTACTGTCTTCCGAATCGATATCGGTGAGGGATAGTGCCATTAAGAGGCATGCACCTTTCCGGAGAAAGCAAACATGGTTAATGAGAGTAATACCTGGTTGTTTACACGAACCAGAAGTTATTATATCGGGCTTTCGGCGGGGAGGGGTGCGCAAACACTTTCCCATCGTCCATTCACGCGGCGCGCTTGCAGAAGACTCATGAATCGTCTTCTCCAGGCTGTAAAAGCCACTCAGAACGCAGCCGAGGTGTGCAGATGGCAGAAATTTATGATTAGGGACAATATTAGTTAGAGTGAGATACATCTGTGGGGTGAAGTGAAGGATTTGGTTTATGTGGGGCTGTTCATTCGATTTCAACTGATTCATTTTTCGTTTGATTCGGGAATTAAGGAATCAGACGGAATTATACATGTGAAAATCCATACTGAATGCTCTGAATTGAGATAAAAAATACAATTTTAAGGATGTCATGCAGAAAGCCTAATCTAGCTTGGCGAAATACCTAAAACCCTAATAAAACCTAAAGAATGTATAAAGTTCTAAGTACACCTCAGTGCACTTGGAACTTTATACATCCTTTATTCGTTCTTATTATATTTATAAAATCTTTATTATCGGTGAATTTGGAACTTTAAAAATACTTTAAATAAACTAAATAATTATATCCTGCGTTGTTTCACTCAATAAACATGATAGTGAAAATATAGAATAAAATCTAAATTTTGTATGCGGTCTCCTAGTCTCTTACGTAAAATTTAGTAAAATTCTCTTCTATCAACTTTTTAAACAGAAAAGGCTCCTTACTTCTATTCAAATCCTTACCGTGTTATGAGGCTTCGAAATTCATCATTTTTAACCGAGCAACTACTGCCTAAGGAGAAAGGAATACGTTAATTGGATTCTTTTCGTCGAAAAAAGTGTTGAATGGATCCAAATGCTGTTAAAACAGCGATATTCTATATGACTTCGCCAATTCCACTTTTCTGCAATCAAAACTGACCGAGTTATGAAGTTTCGAACTCCTTATTTTTTTATCAATAAATGATCCCTTCGAGAAAACAGTATACCTGATCAAATGTTTGTCTTGAAGAAACTGCAATATAATCGTCTAAAATAGTTATAGTGGAAATTTAAAAACTCGGGTCATATTAATAGATGGCGAATGGAACAAATATTTTAAAGCATTGTCCACATCATCTGGCCGCGGTTCAAAACTATGCAGTCTGTCCCAAAATTGTCCTAGTGTTGCTTTTATACGAGATGGTAATATTACTAAATTAAATTAAATTCGAAGTATATACCTTTTAGTGCAATTAATATACCTTTTAGTGCAATTAATGCCACAATTCTCAAAAAACCTAAAAAATCGGATTAATTCGGAATTCGGAATTAATATTACAGTATAATTAATATTCAGATTCGGAATTAATATAACAGTAACTGTTACTTAATGTGATCACTTTAGGATTTGATAATCGGTAAGGTCATCTATGAAATAATATCTTGTTTCAAAGCTCTCTCTAATATGTGTGTGTGTGTGTAATGATATTTTAAACTGTAATTTACCCCATAGTAAAATATTATCTCATTTCTTGATCTAATTCCACTTTCGGTTTAATTAATTCTTTTGTAAAAAATAATGCGCCATCAGTACTACGTATCGAGTGAAAGTGATACTTCCGTTGCCCTTCTTAAGGTCAACACATGTATTGAATTGGCACGTGGACGGAAATTCCATCTTATATAAGACTAGTGATCATTTGTTTTGTCCCTTCTTCTCCCTTTTTTCTTACTTCTGCTTTTGTGTCGCACTGCGTCTGCTTGAAAATAAATTGCTTTCCCGAGATGGATATTAAAGAGAGAATAAAACGGAATTAAAAATACAACGTATCGTCTATATCTTCAAAAATATAAGCATTATGAAAATCCAAATTAAAACTTATTTCTGAACAATCTAACATTAAAATTATTTCTGAATAAAACTTTAAAAAAAGCACCATCCAAAAGATTTCATTCCAACTGAAACAAATAAAAATCAACTTGAAGCTACCTATCTAGATTTAAATATCGAAATTTCTAATAATAAAACACTAGTTGGTATCTACGACAAAAGGGATGAATTCAACTTTAAAATAATTAAACTTAGTAATTACCATTCTAATTTAAAATCTAAAATTTTCAAAAATTTAATTTTTTGCAATTTAACAAGATTAAAAGAGTTTGTAATAAGAAAATTTCCTATGTTGAAGCAACAAACAATCTCATTAAAAATTTAACTACTAATGAATTTCCCAGAAACTACTGCAATATTGATATTTTAATAATAAAAAAAGAGCTGGCTCGGTACTAATTTTTTGACAAAAATAAAAATAGACTTTCAGTTACATATTAACTAACTCAATAGATGGCGCTGAGACCCTCCAATTATTTGTTACCTTAAATGACGAAGCAGAAACAAAAAAAAGAAATGCGAGAAGCAAGAAAGAACACAATGGGTTTGTTAAAAAATATTTTGCCTTCTACTTGTATGTCCTTTCCTTTTTGTTTTAATATTTGGTTGTGAGAATTGTTGTATAGTTTATTATGTTATTTATTTTTCGCTGTAATTGGAGATTGAATTTCTTTTATAATTTATTGTTTTATTTCTGTAAAAAATGGTGTATCTCTTAGGCCTTAATTTCGGGGAATTTTCGGGTCAGGAGGGGTCAATATTGTTGAACTAAAAGTCAAACCTCTCACAAAAAAAATATCCTTTTTTTCTTTTCTTTTTTTAATTCTTGCCTGAAGGTGACCCTTGAGAAAGTCTTCAGGCCGGATACTTTTTTTTTATTCTGGTTTAATTTTTGTATTTTGGTTTAATTTTGATTCTATTTTTTTCCTTTTTACTTATATTAACTTAGTATTTATTACTAATTAGGTTATATATATATAATATAAATGTATTAATATTGCTTGTCGATAATTATTCTTTAACAATTCACTTATATATTATGCACATATGTATAGTTTAAGAATTGTTACACTATGCTTCAAGGCATATTTTAAAATATCAAGTGTTTTATTTCTAGCGTACGTCGGAGTTTTCTTCAACACGTTTTTCTATCTGAATCATGAATTTTTATTGCTTGATCTTACCAAAAGCTCTAGTATTTTCAAAATTTTAACAAGCAGAGGCTCTGAAATATTCATCTGTGCCTCATTATCTAGTTAAAGGCGTTTAACTTTTATACCTATTAATTTGTTTTGACTTTAACACTCAAATACCTTCGTTTTTTAATTTACTAGTCATTTTGCTTTCGTAACTCATTCGGAGAAAACTACATATAATTCCTGCTGACGCGGCGGCCTACTTGTCCGTTTTTAAACCGATCTAGATCCCTTTGATCCAGACAAAATAATGTAAAATCCATCCCACAAAAAAAAAAAAAATGACTCCCGGATATTTTCTTACAAGGAATTCGGCCAATATAAATCTCATGTAGGAAATGAAAGATTGTTCCATTTTCTACTCTAAAATTGATAGCATTAAACGATGTAGCAATAACACCAAACGAATATTTTTTTACTAACTTTGAATACATTGGTTCGATACCGTAGGTCTTTGATAATATAAATTGTAAAATGAATCGCAATCACACTGTATAACTGCTCCTTTATTGAGATCCTTATAATTAAATTTTACTTTCAATGAAAAAATAAATTCTGTTTTATTTTAAATTGAGAAAAGCAAAAAGTTTATGACTAATAATTACAATGCAAGTACAACATCGCATACACTTTATATACAAACTACCAAATGAAATAATAATTTTCATGTTATTTATTGAATATTTTTTTCATTAATTATGGAATAAGCAATGTGAATTAATTGAAAAAGTGATCAAAAAAAGAAACTGAATACAGTCAGTCCATATAACGCGACTATAAGGTTTATGCCTTTTTACATCTCATTGCGCTTTTATTTACCCTAAACTATAACTTCGTTACCTTTTCCTACTTGTAAAAGGCGGCTCGCTTCATTTCTCTTTCCTCAACACGTTGTTCAAACAGTAAACTTATATATTTCTGAAAAAACTCATGCATTATCCTAGTGAATCTGCAGGATTTTCTTGTATCTTAAAGAAAAAAAATCCACCTGCTCACTTCTTAACAAATGTATTATCCTCCTATTCCACAAAAAAAAAAAAAAAAAAAAAAAACTGCGAACTTTCTGCTAAACTCTGAATGCCATGAGAGCTCAGATTTTTATTTTCAGAATCTCGCACATGAGCGTTTCGTATTCTTTTGTATAATGAAGACTGAACATGCATTCTGTTGTGTTTTATTCAGTGATTAAAGCCGAAAAATTTTAATAACAAGACCATACATAAAATATCATTTATCTAAGTCATTAAAATTTAGAGGTATCACATGGCCGGGATAGCCTGGTTGGTAGGGCGTTGGACGCGCATCCCTTAGGTTGCGAGTTCGAACCTCATCGGCCGAAGACTCTCCGTGTGTGCGGTGACTGGCGTACAAATCAATCTGTCGTGGCCACAAAGTCCTCCATATCGAGAGTACTAAAACTGGGGTTACGATTCAGAGGTGATCGTTCTCTTATTCGGGTCTAAATTACTATCTGTGGATGAGTGAATGAAGTCTGCCCCTTAAAAAATGTTGTGACGCGTGAGTAGCTATGTCGTGCTCTTGGTCCTAGTTGGCGCTACTGTAAAAGCAAGAGACGCTCACGCGGCTTAAATCGTTGACTGTCAGCGGGCTTGTAAAGTGCCATAAGATACAACAACAGGTATCACGTTTATATATATGCATGTAGAATTATTTAAGTTAGAATTATTTAAAAAGCCTAATCTGTATTATAAATTTAAATTTTTAAAAACTGTAATTATCAAAAACAAAACGATTCAGAAATAATATATAACTTGCTTCGAAATTCCGTAAATCAAAATAATAAATTTAAAAAAATAGTTGGCAAGATGTAGAATCTTGTCTGATATTACGTTTCTTGATGAAAATTAAAATATATATTTCACATTTTTTATAATGATGAAGTATTACGAGTAAAAGGTCATATTTGCATAAATAACGACTTATAAATCATGATAACTACAGATATACAGTCGAACTGTATTTTAATATGGAAAAAATAACATAACAGCAATTTTATTGATTTTTTTTATTATTATTATTTGTTGAGTTGCCCATTCAAAATAAGCTTCTTAATTTCCATCTGGATATGTTACAAGATAAAGGGTGCAGTCGAGGTGGAAGTTGTAACATGGACTTTTGTGTTTCGATAAAAATTCATTCAACTGTGATAAAAAGTTTAAAAATATGTATTAAAATTTATGAAATAAGTTGTTGGACGTTATTACAGCTCAAATATGTCAGAAACTTATTTTTAAATACAAATTTGAAGAAAAAAAATCCTCTTTTTTTTTATAAATTTAAACGCTATTTTGAATTACTTTTATACGTGTTAAATAATAGAAAATAAATCAAATCTTCAAATAGATATGTGCATTATTGCTTGAAAAATTTGACTTTGTTGGGGAAAAATAGGGTCTTCGAAAAATGTCTTTAAATACTTTTTCATCCATCAGAATTTGTGGACTGAAAAATAATCCTTTTATGAAGGGACTGCTCTTCGATTCCAACAGGCGTAGTGATTTCTTGTTTTCAGAAAAAGGGTAAAAATCAAATTTGAAATTAAGATTTTTAATAATTATTAAGATCAATTCATTTACCAATGATCATTTGGCTCCCAAACACTATCTAATGTTTTCCGAGAACCTGCCGCTTCAAAGTAAGATTTAATTTTTCGTTTTTAAATTCAAATTTCGTCTGCATGTTTTTAAAACTCAGCATTCAAATACTACCTGAAATCGAAGAACATCCTTTTGTCAGTTCGCGAATTCTGATTGATAAAAAATGTATTTATAATCACTTTTCGACTATCCTGTTTTTTTCCTACTGAATAGGATTCTTCAAAAAAGAAAAACTAGTATTGATCTGAAATTTTTACCAGTTATTTCCTTTCGTGTAACACGCGTTTAAATGGAATTCGTGAAATATCGCACAAATTAGGGGGAAAAAAATCTGCATTTTTTAAAAATTTAATTCTGATCTATTCAAACTATCATAACGTTCGATACGTATAATACATGTAACTCTTAAACGTTTTTTCCAGCTTCTTTCCTAATTAGTCATTTGCCTTCAGAAAAATAATTATTCACCTAATATAAGGATTGTGCATTGCTCCAAAGAATAAATAAATAAATATGTTTCGAGCTGAATTTCCTCGGAAAATTTATCTACATCTACGTACCACTCTGTAGATATTTTTAAAAATCAAAATGAAAGAAAAAATAATAAAACTTAAAAATGATATACCGTGGGCTCTCCTCTGAGGCGATGATACCTTAGAGTGCAAAGGGTTAACTTTTCCCTAATGCCTTTTTCTGAGGCCGGCATAGCCTGGTTCGTAGGGTGTTAGATTCGCATCCCTTGGGTTGTGAGTTCGAACCCAAAGGTCGAAGACTCTCCCTGTGTGTGGTAGCTGGCGCACGTATAAATCTGTAGTCATCACAAAGTCCTCCATGTCGAGATTAATACCTCTGAGAGTACTGGTTCAGAGGTGATCGTTCTGTGATTGACGTCTAAATTACGAGCGAATGAAATGTATGAATGAAGTCCGAACCGTAAAAAGGGCTGTAACGCGTGAGTAGCTAAAACGTACTCTTGGCCCTAGATGGCACTACGGAAAAGCAAAAGGCGCTTTCTTGGCTTAAAATCGCTGAATTTTTCAGCGGGCTTTAGTATGACAAGTGTCATTAGAAACAACAACTTTTTTTTTCCATTTAAACGCAACCCATGCGGCAATTTTCACCACGCCTCCAACTTATGTTGAATAGCATATCCGGATGCAAACTTAAGAGACTTCGAAGAGCTTCGAAAAACAAAAGAAGAATTTAGATCAATACAATTACCGTTATGTACTTTTTTTTTCTATATTTCGATACTTTTCATGACAATTCTACTATTATTACTTGATTGAGAATTGATAATCTTCATTTGACAATGGAACACGTTTCGAATTTATCAAGTATTGGTAATCGTTTTATTTATAGATTTATTTGGTCCTTTCTTCTCTGAAATCACCGTGAAAGATGGATGTACATTTGTATTTACAACGACAGTAAATTATGTAACCCATTCAAATGTTTGAAAGTGAAGGATAGCTTTTTTAATAGCATAAAGCATTTCCGCATTTCTTCTGCGTTTCATGATTTATATTGTTGAAACTTCTGTGAATAAATACTGCCTGCTTCGGTGGCTTGATGGTAATATTTCGACTATGGAATTGCTGGGATCCAGGTTAGAGACCCTGCTTAATCTAAATGCCACCGTATAAGTGGAGCTGGTGCAAATTAATCCTTTGGGGCCAAATGTTCTCCCTCTGATGCGGCGTGGAATCTTGGGGAGGAGGCGCCAACCCAACTGTCGTCCTCGTCATCTGACACAGGTTCGAAATTACAAGATCGGTCTCACTATAACCCTACTAGTGCTTTAAAATGGAGTTTAATTATAACTAAACTTGTGAATAAATATTGATGAAGTCCATTGATTTCTGCGCATTCCCTCGTCTACAAGATTAGTCTTTTTTTTTTTAATAAGATGAATTTTTATCATTACTGAAATTAATAATTTATAAATAGCTGTCTTTGAAGTCAACTGTTCCGTCTTTATAATAATTGTTGTAATACGTAATTTTGTCTGAATTGTGTCTTATCACAAAATCAGGAAACAATATTTAGAATCATACTTCAACAATTAACACAGATCATTGTGATATGTAAGCTAAGCTTGCAAAGTGGTGAAACTAATTGGAGAAATGGGTCCAACCTTTGAGGCTGAGAGTTATCTGGAGCTTTTATTTATTAATGTCTTTCGTTAATGGACTGCAGATTTGAGCAGATGATCGCTGATGACATATTAAGATATCATTAGACTTCAAATGAAAAATTAGATTGGCTAAATAGCTGCAGCGAGTTTTCTGCATTGATAATATAGATTGAAATATTGTTTCTGAAACCTCCCTCGTAAATAGAGGGGTAGAAGAGGAAAGAACGTCCATTGATGATATATCTAGAAATCATAAGTTTTCATATGAAGCAAAAATTGGCAAAATCAGACCAATAATTGGAGTTATGGAACTTTTTTTTTCTCCTGGTAATTTTAAATATATAAATTTTAGTATCCAAGGAGAAACAATGACATTTATTTGAGTTCTGAAATATATATATATATATATGCATTTGGCAATATTTTTTGACTTTAGAATAAAAAAAAATATTTTTTTAAAACATAAATAATATATATAAAAAAATTACTTACATACACTGATCAAATATGAATTACAGACAAAAAAAAATATGTAAATGCAAAGAAAACAGAAAAAAGAGAAAAAAAAAAAAAAGGTCTGAAATTTCTCCCGAAAATAAAATAGATACATTGCCGGTCTTTTTCTTTCATCCTGATTGAAATAAATTCCTCCTATACATCATTTTGACACCCTCTCCATACGCTGCCTTTCTCGGGATAAAAATCGATACATTTTGCACTGTTAAAATGCCGCGGGTAAGAATCCGTGATGGTTCTGATAATGGATGTTTAAATGATCCAAATCGAATACATTTCATATTTAAACGGATATTTGAATGCTTTTACAAATATGGATTATAATATAAACATGTAAATAGTGCATTTAGTTGCAAATTTTAGTGCATACTTTTGGCGACCATATGTTTTGAAGGGAATTAATGAAATGTTAAATATTTTAAGTAATTTGCTCTTCATGGCTTTCTAAACGAAATATCTTTACAATTAAAAACTGATAGACATGTAACATGTATAATATTTTTTCACTTTTCCATGCATTGTTTATTTCTTGCATTTATTTATCTATTATCTAGGACAAGATTTTAACTTAAACATAAAACAAACGGAAATAGTCTTCCCTAAGCATTCTCAAAAACTTTATAATAGAGTTGCAATCCCTGAGAAAGCCATGCATATGGCACTGGCGTACAATAGTTTTGAAATATTAAACCTTGATTTGAATTTAGCATTTTTACTGAATCTGTCGTATGATTCTTGGCGAATTTATTGGCTGGCATGAAGTTAATAATATTTACTACATCATGTATAAAATATGCAAAGAGAAAGTATTGTATTCCTCTTAGAAATTTTGTTGAATCCCCAAGTTTTGACCTGTCTGAATTCAAAAAACACATTTTTTGAATTAGGACTGTCTGTCTGGGAACATAACTTCAATCCGCTTTGAGGTAGACACATAAATTTTGGTATGTGGTATATATTTTAAATTTACAAATTTCTCTTTAAGTTTGAACGAAATTCATTCAGAGGAGGTTTATTTGTCTCTCAGTTTGTAAGTTTTCGTGTTAACTTATGTTTGAATAGCTGGACGGACGGACTTTTCTGAACAGATTTCATTAGAAATTTGAAAATGGGATCTGAAGACCGTATACCAAATTTCAACCGTCTAGCTCAAAGCGTTTTTGAGTTATCTTTGTGGCAGACAGACAGAATTTTTCAAAAATATATGATTTTCAAACTCAAGGAAGTCTAAAACGTTCATTCGTCAAAATCTCGAATTCGAATTTTTTGATGATTACTATACTTTCTATATACTACGTATATGAGACATTATTACAAATTCTTTAATACAAAATAGTTCTAATACAAATTATATGATACAAAATCTTTCTGTATAAAACGTTTTTTACTTTTTACTTAAAATATAAGGAAATAAAATCGTTCAACATTAAAGTTTTATGTGCACTACAGAATATTTGCACATAGTTATTCAAGTTAGTTGTATCAGCGAGTTAGTTATTCAATAAAACATTTTCTGATTCAATAAAAATCTCAATGCTCTACAATAAGAAAGCAATGTTCAACCAATAAGAATAAACATGCCGGCGTCCTGATCTGGGAGTCCTGGGTTCGAGTCCCGGTTTGGGCATGGTTGTTCCTCCGTTGTTCTATCTGTGAGATGTGGTGAATGTGCCCTCCTGTAAAAAGGGGTTGTGCAAGCGAATGAGTGATGCGTGAGTAGCAAAGTCGTAGTCTTGGCCTATTATAAAAACAAGAGAAGCTCCCCCACCGGCTTAAATTGGTGTCTTCGTAACAGCGGGCCTGTCCATGTCACGTGCCATAAGAAACAACAGAATAAACATTTTTATGCATGCAATTATATCACTTTAAAGAGTAGCAGTGTTTAAAAATGGATACACTTAAAAAAACTTTTCATCATTGACTGCCTGATTAAATTTTAATTATAAGTATATAAAAATCAACAAAGAATATTAAATGTATATTTTGATAGAAATTTACTCATCATGAAAAAATAAGCCAAATTAAATTTCAAATGTTGAATTATATAATAAATACTGTACCAAACCTATTTATTCCAAAATTATATATATATATATATATATATATATATATATATATATATATATAATATATATTCTTGGATATTTATTGAATTTATTTTTAGATTGTCACCAGAAGAGAATGCAGAAATTGCGCTAATATAGCACTGGGTGAAAAAAGGGACACGTATATCCACATGGCGCCGTATGGATACTGAAGAAAGTAATTTGGGGGGGGGGGGGGGCGGTGAGTAAGGGATGTTTTCGGAAAGCAATGATAGATCGGATTGCGTGATGTGCAGCTGTTGTGGCCTCGTGCACCAGCCTGATGTAAAAAGAAATGATGTGAAGATTGTTATTCATACTGAATGAAAATATGAAATAACTTCCAAACGATTTATTTGTTTATACGCATATTAATGTTCCTATCTTTCATCTATACTTATAATAAAGCTCAATGTGTGTGTGTGTGTGTGTGTGTGTTGGCGCTCTACAGGCCAGACCGTTTGACATACAGCTACCAAATTTGGTACATGTATACCTTGGAGGTTGGGAATGTGCACCTGGGGTTTCTTTTTTCGAATTTTTAATTAGAATTTTAATTATTAATTAAAAATTAACTTTCCCGCCAAAAAAAATCTGCCATTTTCCTCACCGCCAACTTTTCCGCCAAAAAAATCTTCCATTATCCCCAGCGCCAAACGAGAAAGGCTTCAGTTTTTTTTCTCCCAACAGTAATGAGGCTAGGGTTAAAATTCTTCGGCGGATTATTTCAATCGGTTCTGTTTATTTTCTTAATGTTTGATGCATTTAAAATTAAACATTGTTAATGAATCAGTCTTTCAGATTCATTCTGAAGTACTTTTGAATTAAAATAAAACAGAATAAAGGAAATTTAAAATTTCTAATCCGCATAGCGTTACCCCAACTGGCGTAGAAAAAATCACGTATTTGCGTTATGTAACCGGCGAAGAAAATTCACGCATGCGCATTCTGTTCTGATTGTTGCCATGACAACGTTATCAATGGATGATTTAAATTATTTTTGGGTAAGTTGCGTGCTTTTGTAAGTAAATTGTATTTATGTTAGTTATATATTTTTTGTATATGCTTATAGTTTTAAGTACATCGTTTTTTAAGTAGTTTTTTTAAAACCTGTTTTCAACCGTTTATTTTAAACGATTCGTTTTATTTTCTTAGTGTTTGATGCATTTAAATTTAAACATTGTTAATTAATCGATCTACTCATAATGAATCTAAGAAAATTTTGTTGACCAACTCTTGAGATATTACATAAATTAAAAAAGATATTCTTTAGTGCCCATAAAGTTTAAACGCTGAGTGACTCTATTTTCAGTAATCAGATTATAAAGAAGATAAATTCTTTCCACTTTAATTTAAAGCATAAATTCTACGGGTGCTAACAGAAAATGAGAGAGATACATATTACGTTATGACTGAAGGCCTTTATAATATTATGAATGAATTATATGATAATAAAAATTTGAAGTTTTAAAATATTTGATGAAGAAGCTATTAAAGTAGAAATTGCATAAAATATTTAATTATTAAAATTTTAACGAACATTAAGATTGGCGAACCGGCTGGTCGCCAAAGGCGGCTAGTTATTAAATAAAGTGTAAAATATTTTAAAGACGATATTGAGGAAGATTGAAGTTTGTAAGTAGTTAAGAAATGAGTCTTTTAGAGAAATAAATCTTATTCTTTCCACTCTTGACTTGAAACTTCAGTTCAATGATTGCATTTGAAATGCTTTTATAAATATATACCTTTTATCTGTAATTTCATCACTATTTTGATAAAATAAACACATCCTGTTGAATGCTGAAAAGTGCGGAGAGTTTTCGAATCCTTGAATGAATACTTCGTTTTAACTTCACCTGTTACAGTAGTTCGTTGTAACTGCACTTGCAGGGCGACCTGTAGGCAGCAACCTTAACAAAATTTTCAATTCATTAACATTGGATTATAAAATTCCTGATTTCCAAACATAAGGTAGCAAACGAAACAGTTATATATTGCATTCCGTCTTTTTTTATTTCAAAATTCATCAGTAATTTTTCGGACACCTGGTATAAAGCTTCAAATTGTTTTGTACATTTTCTGCACTTTGATAAATCTTATCTGCATGTTTAAATCTATTATTACATGCCTGCTTATAATTTTATAATTATATAAAATCCATTTCTCTGGCCAGAAAACGACAATTTGACTTGTCTATCAACATATTGAGCTTACATCAGACTGAGTATTGTGATTTTTTTTCTACTTAATAATGCTTCAACAATAATGGCAATATGAATAGTTGTTAAAAAATTAAAAAATATATTAAGTTCAATATATTATAGTTGAAAAAATATATTATAGTTAATTTTACTATAAATAAATTAAGTAAAATTAAATATGATTCTAAAAATATATTTTTATAAGCTTGAAAAAAGGCTAATATTATCAAACATTCGATCAAGTCTTCTCTAAAAATTTTAAAGAATATTTATAATTAAATCAAAATTAGATATTATAATTCCAATTATATCAATAATTAATATGAAATGAAACATTCAAATTTAATTTTTAATATTTGATGCAGATATTACCGAAGAAAGTATGAAGCAAAAGGTAACATTTTAAACGCTAAAATAACTGTTGTAATTGTGATCTATACTTATAACAAAGCTCTGTGTGTGTGTATGTGCGTGTGCGTGTGCGTGTGTGTTGGCGCTCTACAGGCCAGACCAGACCGTTCGACCTACAGATACAAATTTGGCACATGTATACCTTGGAGGTCATAAATGTGCAACTAGGAGCTATTTTTTTTAATTTTCATTTAGAATTTTAATTAATTAAAAATTAAGTGAAATTTTGCCATTTTTTCGCGATAACTTCCGAAAGTATTATCACACAAAAATGATTTTTACATCAAACTGAAGTTCAAAAAAATAATCCTTTTAATGGTACCAAAGTTTGTACTTAAAAATTAAATTTATATTTTTATTGAATTTTTAAACAAATATTTTAACCATATTTTTCAACAATTTCTTTTGCATAAAATAAAAATAAAACTTAATCTGCACGAGCACGTTTCGCGTACACAGGAACAAATTAGCTTTTACCAACTTGTTGCCATCACATTGATGAAAGCTCAAATTCAAATATAAGTTGACTGTTACTGAGAATTAAATCTTGGAAAGTGTAATTTTCAGCTCGTGTGTTTGTGAAATGAAATAAATATGAATTATGAGGTTTTTTGAAAAGTAAATGCAAGGAAACATTTTTTATTACATTTTCCATACCTATATGACTATCTATATACTATACCTATACCACTAATTCAATTAAACAGTTTTATTTAAAGCAAATATGATTTAATATGTACAAGATATCTCCTCGAATCGGAGTCCAACAGGTTATTTGTAAACATTTAGTAATAGACATATATCTGCTAACAAATAGTCTAAGTGAAATAAATAATTATAATTTATATAAACTGAATCAATAAATACCAATGAATGACGAATTTTAAATTTTTACATATATCATCGGTCCAGTGAAACATATTTAACAAAATATTCTTGAGACACTAATATCTTAAATTAAAAAAAGTTGTACTCTAATTAACTAAATCAATCATTAAAGCTGATAGACTTATGAAAAATTCAATATCACTATTCTATAAAAACGGTATTTTTATAGAATAGTGTTTATGTTTTAGATCACTTCTTCTACCGTCTCAAAGAAGCCAGTAATCTCCCAGTGTTTCTCAAGAGTGATTGACCTAAATTATGAAAATGTTGATAAATCTTAATTTTGACTTAATAAATCAGTCGCAGATGATAGAAATGTTTATTTACTTATTTAGAAATTGGATAGTCAAGAATATTTCGCAGAATATGAATCTATAAGACCAAAAGACTGTCTGAAATTTAACTTCATAATCTTTTGAAATATATTTCTAAACCGAAAAAAAAAATAAAATATTATTATTGACAGCATTTATAGACTTTTAAAAATAAAGCTAAAATCTGAATTTTACGAAGAATCCATGACAGTTTTGTTGAATAATTCTTTGAGACATTAAAAATTAAGAAAATTATTCTTTAGTGCACATAACACTGCAGTGCCGAACGACTCTGTTTTCAGTTCTCACATTTTTTTTAAGACATGCTTGGATTCAGTAAAAAAAGTCTTTAAATTTAAAATTGAATATATAGGCGCTGATAAAAAAAAATTAGAGAGAGGGCGTAGTTTTTTTTTTTTTTTGTCGTGTGACTATTTAAGCCAAATATTGCGCAGTAGCTTCTGAGGGTAAAGACCCCTGAGCACCCGAGGGCAGAAGTCTGACTTCTAGCTCAAATGAAGATAGCACATGCTCGCTTGTACAAGCCCTTTTCACAGGGACGCTCATTCACGCACCTCACATTAAGAACACAAGGAAGAGAACAACCATGCCCGAACCAGCATTCGAACCTGGGACGCCTAGGTCAAGGGGCAGGCCCGCGACCCCTAGGCCAATACTTCGGCAGAGATGCGTAGTACAGTACAATGATCAAAATGGCTTAAGGCTTACATAATAATATAAGTGAATTGTAATATTATCGAAGTCTGAAGTTTTTAAAGTTTTTGCTGAAAAACCTATTATGAGATCAATTTATATAAAATATTAATTGAACCTTTTAGCCGGCATTAACACTGATGAACCGCTGGTCGCCAAAGACGTCAAGCAAGTAATAATTGCAAATTGCATAATAGGTTCAAAATTTGCAAAAACATGAAATAACTTGTTATGTGAACATCAATTGATCCTATGACACATCCTGCGATGTTGTTTTCCTTACTCTTTGAACAGTCTTTCTTCTAAGCTCCCAAAGTTAGTTATGTCTGTAGTTAAGCGTAAATCATGCATAAGCTGAAACTGCCCAAACCGTCATTACAGGATTTGTAGTAGTTTTAAGGGTTTTTTTTCGCCTGTTTTCCAACGATGTTTCAATCCTGACAATCTTCTAGAAATATAAAATCGGGGAAGAAGATGCATAAAGTACCTTTCTATCCGTTTCCAAAGATTCCTTCTCCCAAACATTTTAAGTGGACGCATCACCAGATGTCATAAGCGTATTTCCCGCAAGACTGTCACTTAACACTCTTCCATTAAGGTTTCCACCGCAGCACCATTGATTAGACAGCTACATTCAGTAAGTACAACATTTTCTTCTAAAAGACTTCAATTAGAATCAGTCAGCGCTTTATTTTTAAGCCATCGGAGGGAAAAGGAAAACAGTAATTAGGCTGGCGAGGCTCGGATTCGAGTCGGGATTCGTTAAAAGCGGCTTTAAAAAAATCATACGCTAATTATCGTAATTAAACTGCTTTTAATGACCGCCCGCTCCTAGGATTTGGGAGCTTTCATTCAGGCAGTTCGCGATGACACGAACGCTAAGATCCCGGGCTCAACAGAATGGAAATGAGAGATTATTATTAAGTAAAACATTTTTCTGAAGACATTTCGGCTTAAATGCAGGCAACATTTAGCTGCGTTAAATAAATAAGTATGGAGTCATTTGCAACAAGTATTGATTATGAATTGATTTCCTCTGTTTAATCTGATGGCATGGAATGGGTTATAATTGTGTTTACTTTGTGGTGGGGGGATTTTAAGAGAAACAGGAAAAGATTTGTGGGAAATTAATTTTGGCTCTTATGAAATGGAGTTTTGCTTTGGAAAATCCGGAAGGGGGTACATTTTAGATAATCGCTTGTTACGATAAGTAATGTTAGAGACTTAGCAATTAAATATTACTTCTAAATCATGTTATTCTACAAAAGTTATTTAATTTTAATTGTTCTCTTTAAATGTACCTAAAATTAAATTATTAATGGACTGTAATATAATAGTTCATTATTTCTTTAAAAAATTATCCTTGGTGTTTACGTAATAGCCATGAAAAATGGCAATAAAGATTGAAATTTTATAGATAAAATTATTTGAAACATTTTTGAGTTTTGAATCTCTTCAAAATAGTATCTGAATTCATTTTATACGCTTTCGTTTAACTTAATTTCTCTCATACTTTTAATGATGGTATTTTCTAACTGATTCTTTATTCACTTCTTTATATATTATCTTTTTGAAATATTCAATGGTTGTTTGTTCATCATGAAAATGGAATATTTTGATATCTAGTAACTTAAATGTCAATTATTTGATTAATTTTTCTTAAATTATGATTGCATATAAAACACATTTGGTAGTGAAGATAAAAAAAACTAATCGATATTCTGAGACATTCAATAAAACGAATTATGAAATGTATTTCTGAAAATGTAATATTAATGAGCCATTTTTAGAATTTAAACTCGAAAGAAATTGTTAACATTAAAATAGAAATGAATCGATTCTAATGAATTCAAAATGATTTATTAGAATCCAATCTTGTTATATAAAAAGAAATCACGATTTCCTTCAACCAAAAATAATATAAATTGCTGTTGCTTAAACTAAATTTCTAAATTTACACAAATAAAACAATAAATGAAATGAAATCAGGTTCTGTTTATTTTGAATGTTGGACACCGCACTCCTCTCACATAATGTGATATCATTCAATCTGGTGACTACGGTAGTATCTCAATTTCGGAACCGGAAAATTCCAAGTTTGAAGCCCGGTTTCACATTAAAAGCGCCATATAAGCGCATTTAGTGCTCTTTCGGAACCAAATGTCCCCCTGTTGGTATGGTGTGGAAGTTTGGAAGGGGGAATAGAAGCTCCGGCATTGTATTCGTCAGCTGAACGTAATTCCGGCGTCCTGGCACAGGGGTAGACGTCTTCCTCATTCCTTCCTGGGCGTCCAGGGTTCGAGTCCCGGTTCGGGCATGGTTGTTCTTCATCTGTGTTTTATCTGTGAGGTGTTCGAATGTGCCCCCCCCTGTAAAAAGGGGTTGTGCAATCGAATGTGTGAGTTCATCTTCATGAGAGCTAGAAGTCAGATTTCTGCCCTAGAGTGCTCAGGGGTCTTTACCCTCAGAAACTACTGCAACCCCTTTCCGTGGTAACACGGACACGACATCATCATCTGAACGTAATTAAAAATTACGAGGTGCATCCTAAAATAAGCCTATTATTAATTTAAAACGGCATGTCGATATAACTAAACTAATATTCTTTCTGGAGATTAGATTATCTCTGAATATAATAGGGCCGTGTTGGCCTGGTGGTAAGGTCTCGGCTTGTGAGCCGTAGGGTTTCAGGTTTCAGACCCGATTTCCCCCAAGAACCGTCGTGTTAGGGGGTCTGTTGCACGTTAAATCCGTCATGTCAAACGTCCTCCCGCTGGTGTGGTGTGGAGAGGGGGGTGCCAGCTCAGGTGTTGTCCTCGTCATCTGGCCGAGGTTCAAAATTATAAGGTAAATTATTTAATTACAAAATTAAAATTTAAAATAATTCAAAATCGCCGTCCCAAAATAGCCCTAGTGTTGCTTTACAACGGGACGTTAATATAAATAAACTAAACTAAAATCTCTGAATATAACGTTGGATAAATTTGATTTTTGAATAATTGATTTTTCTTCTGAAAAATGTATGACTACTATTACTCTCAATATAAAATGAGTAAGGAGAGTGAAACAAAATTCTGACTCGAAACATTTGGCTTTTTACAAATCAACTGATCTCATAAATCGAAATGAATTCCTTATTTTCATAAGCATGTACATTGTACACTTGTACAAATACTTTTCTTTTTTTTAATGCTACATAATAGACATACACCGAAATTGTTTTAAATACTGTTTATTATGAAATATTTAGAAATATTCTTTATTTCATACATCTATCAGACATGCCAAATCTAGCACATTAACCTTTCAAACGATTCCAAAAATAAGAAGTTAATTTTATGATTTAAATTGACACCTGAATAATAAGTTGATACTAACAACCTCAAATAATAAAGTCAGTTTAAAAGTCCTTTTGGCGATTATTCCAAAAATTTTTATTTCGCCGTCTTTTAATTTAAAAGTAATTTTAATATCAAATATATTAAAATACTTTCACTAACAAGTGAACGTTCACTGGAACAAACAGAACAGACATTCCAAACTGTTCCAAACTGAAAATTTTAATTATCATGTCATCTTCCGCCATGCAACTTTAAGAAACACGCTCTAACCCTATTTGCAAGTCTTGTTAATTGTCATCCTTAACCAAGTTAGTTGCAAAATCAAAACTCAAATGTGTGAGATGCAGGTGCGCAGAAATGTGTGAATCACATCAATAAGCGGTTGAATTGATATTAAAATTTCTGCCAGTTATTCGGTGGCAGCATGGAAATGACTCTTGGATCTCTGAGGTAAATATCCATATTCAACTACTCTCTTGCCATTTTCATTTGCTTTGCCCTCGGAGAATTTAAAATGCACCTCAACTCTACTCTTAAGACAAATGTCCAATTTCCCTTGGCTTGGCGAGCGTTTCTTAGTTTTAATGAAAATGAAATGGCGAAAAGAAAATAAAACGGTTTTACAGCATTTCTGCTGTCAGCCGAAAGTATCACTTTCTGTGTTCACCAAGTGTTTCGAAAATGTGAAAGAATATAAAGAAGAAGAAAAAAAAGAACTAGCAACAGGGTTGAGGGAGAATTTTTAATGTCCTTTGAAAAGAGCCATTTACGCTCGCGAGTTAATATTCGAAAAGCATTTTGTTGAAAAGCTTATTCTGTTGCTGGGATATCTTCAAGGCGAAACACCCTCCGAGTAAATAGCTGGAGGTTATTAGCGCCATTAGATTCCATTTGTAAACGGAAAAGTTTCTTTGGTTTTTCAAAAATTTACGGAGAGTATTAAAGAGTGAAACTCAATCGAATAAAGAAAGAAGAAGGGGAAAAAAAATCTGCAATTTAAAAACTTTATGTTCTGTGTACTCAAACTAATTTGGGTACTAAAGAATTAAGCCATTTTCCAAGCCACTTAATGATTTCTGTAAATGATTTTTAATTGTTTTGGCATCGAAATGAAATGGAACAGTTAAAAAGGGAAAATTATATTAGTTTTTCTACAAAATTAATTATAAAAATCGAAAGGAATTATTAGTACCGTTTAGAATCCTATCAGAAATGGAAAAGTTGTCGTTCGCTTTTTAAAAGTTATTTGTACAGAGTATTAAAAAGTGAAACTGAATCGAGTAAAAAAAAAGATGAATTAAGAATCTGCAATTCAAAAACTTTGTATTCTGTAAATTCATAATAATTTTGATTTTATGGAACTGAAACACATTTCATACGACTTAATAATATCTGTGAATGATTTTCAGTTGTTTTGAAGGTAAAATGAAATAAATCGGTTAAAATTTTTTAAAAATATATGAATTTTTGATAAAAATTTACTATTATTCTAGGCAGTTGAAGACAAACGTAAGATACCTTGATTCCATCAAGGAGGAAAATTCAAGTTACTTCGCCTATTTTCTTGTTATATATTACATACATTGAATTTTTTTGAGAATATATATTAATAATGAACAATAATTTTCTCACATATTTATTGTCTCAAGATCTAATTTGGTAACTAACCCTTTTCGCTATTAACTCGGCCAAACCGGTTGTCTAAATTCTATACTCGGCGGTTTCTTTTTTAAACGAGGAATTCAGGAAGTAAACCGAGGGCATCCATAGACATAACTTCTTAACATCTAGTGACATTTAAAACAGAAACTGAACCAAAAACGGTGCACTAGTATAGAATTTTCATGGTCGGTCAGTAGTGAAAGGGTTAAAATAAAGATAATGAACTTTCAGAATATACAGTGTTGAAACAAGCACTTTTCTATAATGTGAATAATTATATTTTTCGTTTGTATTTAAAGTTAAGTACCATTCATAAATTGGGATTTATCGTATGCTGCAATGGTTTGTTATTTTGCTATCTGCTTGTAATGTTAGTGCTCGGAAATTCTGATCCTTATATATCGTTCTGTAGTTATAGGGAATGTGAATTATGTGTCCTCATAAACGTCACAATACAGAAACGTTTTGACGTTCAAACAAATGCAGTCACTTTTTGTGATGTCCAAGTTCTGGAATAAAAATAAGTGCATATTTCATATATAATTATACTTACATCGCCTTCTTCTGATCGTAACTTTGGTTGTTTTTATACTTTCTTGCATACGGAATACAGAGCAAATATTATAACCGCCGAAAAATTCGAACTCGATATTTTGACGAATCTCCACGTTTCAGACACCCCCGAGTTCGAGAAACACATTTTTCAAATAAAAAATCCGTCTGTCTGTGACAAAGATATGGTGGAATTAGATGTATGAAATTTGATATATAATCGTTATATCAAATTTGTAGATTTCTATCGAATTTTGAGCAAAATCCGTTGAGAGTGTGGTGGTAACTTCATAAGGCAGATAACATCTTCCGGAGAGGAGTGTACACTTTTGTATGGAAGGTGTTATCTGGCTTATGAAGTTACCACCACAATACTCCCCCACCAGAAGGCTGCGAGTTCAAATCACGCCCGGGTCACCAATGTGCAAGTTTAAGGTTCGAACTCGCAACGTTAGGGTTCATAGCCGAGTAACAAAACCACTAGACAAAAGTATACACTCCTCTCCGGAAGTTATCTGGCGTATGAACTTACCACCGCAAGAGGAAGTTAGTTTGTCCGGCTGTTCGAATATAAGCTAACGTGATAATTACAAAATGAAAAGAGCTAGATTGATAAAATTTGGTACATAGATTTAACGTTTATAGTATAGACACTTATGAAAATTTGAGCCAAATCCAACCATAGATTGACTGTCTGTCGGTCTTCCAGGAACATGTAAACGCACTAATTCAAAAACTGAGGACTTGAATATATAAAATGTGGTATTGGATTTTGTGACTAGAAGTGCAGCTTTGTTTCAATAGGTTGAGAAGAACATGTCTAAAACACAAAGTCCGAAAAACAGACTTTTGGAAAATATCCATCCGTTTGGGTGTGGCAAATATTATTCAAAAAAAGCTGTGAGCTAGGCGGGTGAAATTTGGTATATTATTTTACTCTTTATAATTTGAAGATTCTTATTAAATTTTGAAAAAAAATTATTTAGAGGGTGTCTGTCTATCCGGCTGTTCGAATATAAGTTAACGCGATTGTTGCAAAACATATGTGAGATCTTTTGAGGATAAGCAGCAGCAACTACAAAACGATGTTAACTAGGGGGATAAAATTCTGTACACAGATTTAACTTCTATGTTGTAGAACATGTCAAATTTTGAGCCAAATCGAGCCGAAAGGATTTGACCGTCTGTTAATCTGTACTTTCAAAAGCATGCAAAATTGATAACTTAAAAACGCAATGACTTAAATATATCAAATTTGGTATGTAATTCTGTGACTGCAATTGTTGTTCTGCGTCAAATTTTGGTTTCAATAGCTTGGAAATAACCGCGTCTAAAATACAAATTCACTTTTATGACCAGAAAATATGCGAGAAAGTTTTGGACAGAGCACTCCCGCTGGCTTACTTGAAAGACACTCAATGGACCCCAAAAGTAATTTGGATTGGTGCATTTGATTTGACGTCAATTTTATATCGTGTCAGGAGACACTGTTAACAGAGAATCACATAGCAGCCCATTTTGCTATGAAGTGAGCTCTTGTTGATTTTATTAATATTTTCCCTACTGTTAGCTATTTTTTTTCATTCATTAAATAATCAAATTTCTTTTTTATAGCATATGTGAAAGATTAATTTCAAATACCTTGATTAAAATATTCATTTGACAGAAACGCTACTGATCTTTTTTTTATGCTATTTGTTTTGTATTACAGCTTAAAATGAGTTGGCAATGATTTCTTTTAACCTTCTTCGCAGGCATTTAAAAAATAAACATTAACAAAATTTGGGCTTCCGCAATTTTCACTTACATATTTTAACGTATAGCATTTTAATTGTTTAATATAAAAGTGATCTAACGCGGTGGGACAGCTCCCATTTGAAATTAAAAAGCTTTTGTTTACAGTTACGGAACTTAAATATAAATATAGCTTCGCAATTCTGAAAAGAGTTTTTAAAAGCATAATTATAGGGACAGAAACGCTTTGCAAGTAATTCCCGCAGCTTTTTTTATAACAAAAAGGAAATAAACTAAACATGATTATATTTTAAATATTTAAACACTTTAAAGCATTTAAAAAACAAAGCTTGTGATTACATCATAGTTTTAATTTACAACAGCCACGTTTACCAAAAAGTTAAAATTGTTCCTATTTTCTCATGTGTTCCTTGGGGTGGGGGCCACCTAAAAAAATGGAAAGTAGTTTCTGAAATTGTGGTTTGTTCTCGCTGACCCGGTGGGTACAAAAATGATGCGAGGTTAGCTAACCTCTACAGATGACGGGATGTGCCTCCTACAGGAGGGGTTGTATGGTAGCCGGATAAGGATTCTTAGGACTCCACAGTAATTTCCGCTACTCCTATCATGGCGTTCCGGACATTTAGAATTTTCCGAATCCCATAGAACGGGGCGAGGGGTAGCCTTTTTGAAATCCTCTACATTTCAAACCTTGCTAAGTTTGCTAGTCCGTCTGTCTACATGTGAACACGGTAGTGAAAATGTTTCGAGCTTTCAGAATAGATTTGTCTATTCCTATCAAATTTCCAAAGAAATTTATTAAGAGGAAGTCTGTCTGACATTTCGAGTACAAGACAATTTGATAACTACAAAATGCAGAACTGGATAGATAAAATTTGATAGAAATATAGACAATTTAACATCATAAAATGCAGCTTCTTGTTCCATTTTGATCCAAATTTGTCAAATGATTGACTGTTTATCTGTGAAACGCAATAACCTATAAACGTAATGATTTAAATCAATGAAATTGAAGATGTGATTTTGTGTCGATAACTGTAATTCTGTGTCAAATGTTTCCTTCAGTTGGTCTGAAAAAAGGCGGCATATTCGCATCATAGATTCAATAAAAATGCTATCGTTAAATGTCTATATATTGGAACTAATTTATCTTGGGGGAGTGAGGAATTGAAGTTCATGGAAGAGTATGCGAAAAAGATTCGAGGAGATCATTCATATTGTTTTATTAAGTAGAACTAAATAAACCTTTTTTTTAAATTTTGTAAATTTTATAATGCTTTTCTAATTTGTGACTCATCTCAGTTTTCTTAATTATGAATTAAGTTATTAAGCATTTGCTTATAATCGAGTCTTTATTAATTATTAAGTATTTTTTAATAATTTAATGGTTGTTAGTTACTAAAATATCCAACATTTTAAATTGAAATAACCTAATAGTATTTAACAAAATTGTTCTTAATTTGAGATATTTGATTCTTAACCTTATATAACTTCTTTAAAATTATTAACAGAAATTTTTTTGCAGAAAGGGATGGTAGAGAGAGGATATAATTGTAAGGTACTATATATATATATATATATATATATATATATATATATATATAATTAGAAATAAAAACCAAGTAAATAGGAAAAAAAGTATCAAAATTAAAAAAATTATCCCCTGAATAAAATAAGAATCCGGCCAGAAGACTTTCTCAAGACAGGGATTCAAAATAAGGGATTTTTTCTGTGAGGAATGCAGACTAATTTGTCCAAAAGTATTGACTTCTCGTGACCCGAAAATCCCCTGAAATTAGGCCTAAGAGATCACCATTTTCACAGAAATGAAACAAAGCAATAAATTAAAAAATACGAATAAGTGGTCGTATTCTTTTGTCTAATTTTGTTTGGTTTAATTTTGATACTTTTTTTCCTACTAACTAGGTTTTTATTACTAATTGTCTAGATTCATCTGTGTTTTAGTAGTTGCATTTGCGCTCTCTAAATACAATGGTGCCTTTTCTGTTCTTTTTTTTAGTCTTTAGTTTGATTCCGAAATAATATTTTAGTTTCGATTCCTAAATAATTTAAATTTTAGTTTGTTTCAATAATAGGTTTTAATTACATAATGCTTATATTTTTGGTTACTTTATATATATAATTATTCAAAAGGAACAGAAGAAAGAATAAAGTTTTTTGAAATTACGAACTATTTTGTAGTGTCCTTTTTTATTGACAGATGTAATCTCAAAATAACTATTTGAAACCTGGACTTCAATAAAGACAAGTGAAAGATCTTTTCATTCCATTAGAATATTAGATCAGAGGTCCATTTCAACTAACTATGAAATTACGATTTTCTGTCTTCCAACAATTTCAATGTGTAAAATCATCTCACCTATGGCTATATAAAAGGAATCAATCATTGAAAAGTTCAGTATGAGAATTCGAACAAAGAATGATTATTCCGAAAGGGGAAATCAAAAAGATAATCTATTAACGAAACATCGTCTGCACTATCTCGTAAGTATAAGGTAAATATAATTATACATCTCTTGGAAAAAAAAAAACCTCACTTTCTGTCAAAAACGAAATTTAAAGATTTTTGTATGGAATACTTCAAAAACTTCACTATTGTTTCTAAGTCTATTTGTTTTAATTTTCATTATCAAAAATGAATGTATTTTACCTCTTCATAGAAAATATGATTTATTGCTTTTCAAAAATTACATAAATGTGGTATTATTTTCTTGTTTTTTAATCTTAAAGAGATTTGGTGTCAGTAACAGTATGAAAACAAATCTGAGTCAAGATTGAGAAAGTTGAGAAGAGGGGAGGGGGGAGGGCATTTTATTAATTAAAATGTAAATGACTGCCTTAAACCTGGCAGTCAACCCCACTTAAGTGAAATTCACTCTCTAAGATAAAAGGTCCGCTCGGGTAATTACAGAATAAATTTCACGAGGGAGATTAAAAGTGCAAATAAAATAACCTTAATTAAAGTAGAAGGCTTTGGAAGAGGCCCCTTTTTTGTGTCATAAGATGGCCCCTCTGCAATTAATTTAAATACTCATGAAAGTAAATTTTATTCAGTAGTGACGACGGTCATTGAATAATATTTTATCTAATAAAAGCGTATCGGAGATCTTAAGAAAATGAGTCAAAGACATTTCATGATAATTTTTTTAAGTAAAATGTTTTCTTATGGTTCAAGAAAGATTAAGTGTAAAAAAAGCGAACTAATTGGTTTCTAAACAGTTCGGGAAAGATAATTTAATCAAGCTACTGGGATATTTACATGGAATGCGATATTCCACCGGCATGTTTCCACTTTTTATTATAGTTTCTTGAAATACACTTCATGTGACAGTTATGTAACATGGGGAATATGTACAGAATAGAATGTAATAGAAAATGCCATTATACGGGGCATGTAATATCGAACGAATTCATGCTCCGTGAATTTGTACAGTGCATATTACTAATGACGTGTTGTTCTTTATGAACTCTGTTATACTATCCAGTGTTACAAATTTGTAATATATCTTCTCCGTCAAGTAAATGTCACGATTGAAAAGAAAGATATACAAAGCTTTTAATGGATGTTAATTGACCATAAAGATGAATTCGGAAACAAGAATTAAGTCTTGCAAGAACTATGTTTCTAATTCCTTTAGCACCCGAGATCTGTAGACTTTTCTGAAAAATTCCATACTCTGTATAAGATGAACAACTATAAAAGATGAAACGCCTTACACTAGAATTAATTTTTCTTTGAACTGATGGCGCCGACCGCTGTTGAATGAGCTCAAGGTTTTTGTATTAAGGATTACTGTTTACATGCGTGTTGCTGACTTCTCCAAGTGATGTTCTTTAATTACACCTCAAATGTATTTTTGTTACCTGCGTTTCATGTTTTCTTGTGAAATAAAGCGTCATTAACTGTTGTCGAGCTTGCACATACGTAATATGGGATTGTTCATTATACTATATGAAAAAAAGCAGCAAATATTTCTTCGCTTTATATGACTTCGTGTTATAATGTGAATCTAATACATTATAACGAAATAGCAATTTGTTTTCTTTCAAAAAAATACTGTTACAGAAAAAACCGTTCGGTGGGTGCATGGTGAAAAATCTAATAGTACACAATATTCTATCCGAAAATACGAAACACAGACAGTAAAACATAGGTGACTTACACAAAGCAACACTTGCTGCTGTTTATTGAAACTCGCTATTAAACAACCGCAATACCACAAAGAGTTTAGAAAGAACTCACTATAGATTAATACTCCAAATGAGATACTACGCTTAACTTCTCCTCTCTCGACTATTGTTCGTGACTATGTGCCTTTTATAATTTTCTTGATAGGACATTTAATTTTCCTGAACAAAAGATGGAATTCGTATTCTAATTTTGATTTCCCCAAGATTCTTGAATATTCGGGATCCTTCTTTTGTTCGCTTAAAGTCACCAAATTTATCATTAATTTTGATGATTCATTGAAATGGCATCCATTTAATAACCATTAGAGATATCTGTAAATGTATCATCCTTATCAGGAGACTTATTTTCGTAAGAATGACGTGTTACAAATTCTTAATTATAAGACCCTATTTTTAAATCGATTAAACAAGAGTAACTCTGAATCATAACGCCTAGCATATGACTGGGAGCAAAATTTCGCATTTTCCTAGCAGATTACAATTATTCTTCTGAAAAAAAAAACATTATTAAAAAATTTTAAAAAAATCAGGAAGAAATATATTAACATTTCAAAAAAGGTAAGCATTTTTTATCTCAAATGAATTTTAGATGTTCATATTTTCCTTACTCATTCTTCGAATTTTTATTTGTTCATTGACTTTTTCTTATTTTGCATAAATCATGTGTAAAAATAAGAATATTTCAGTTTCTCTCATTATTATTGATATGTGTATATCTCAAAAGATATATTGCAGTTAATTTGGCCGCTGAAAAGAGATAAAGATATTATAGAATATGATGTTTTTTCTATTCTATTTTAAATTTATCCGCTCACTTATTGTCTTTCATTTCACTTAATTTGTATATGATTTGATTGAAAGGGTTATAAACAAGTAGAGATAATGACAAAATCCTTCTGCTGGGCACCTACAACTTTTTAGTACCTAGAAGCATCTTTTTTATTGAATGGCTGACACTGGTTTTTTTTTCTACGTTTTTCATTCGTATTTCTTTTTTTCCTTCATCTATTAGAAATATATTTTCTCTCCTCGTATCACCAAAAAAAAAAATTTGTTAAAAGAAAGAAATTTTACAAGTACTGTTTAAATTTATATGAAACTGATTCTGGTATCGATCTAAAATCTTATTTAGTAAAAGATGAAAATATTTCTGATGATGACAGTGAGTCATTTTCTAATGCAGATGGAGAAATCAGAAATTTTAGAAAACGATTTCTTCTCTTAATCAGAACAACGAAGAAATCTCATTGAAAAATGTCGATATCTTGCATGAAACAATTCACAAAAATCTCGAAGATAAAGCTTCATGTCACGAAGATAAGGACTCAACATCGAAGTAGGATACTGGAAAAAGAAGTCAAGGAAATATGTTTCTTTCAAAATGAGGGAAATTAAGAAAAGTCACAAATATCCTCAATGACGTATATCTTTAAACGAATTGAATGCTTTTATTTCTAAAGATATTTCTAAAAACAATCTGTCTTGCGTGACTTGTAATCTAAACTTTATTCATGAAAAAATGGTTTGTATATCATACTCAAAGAAATCGTGCAATATTTATGATATGATATGATCTAAAATATTTAAACAACCTTTCGAACGTACCAATTTATTCTAATAACAGAGGTCTGGGACATATATTAAATAAAATTTTTCGATTGAAAAGCAGCTAAAGACCTAATAATAGATGAACAACTATTCCTACTGAGGACACATAATAAATATATAATATAAATTGCAAAATCTAGATAATCTAGGGGCTAAAATTAGGTTAGATATTTATTTTATATTAAAATATTTTCTGAATTACTTTCAATCTTTAATAAAAAGAATAAATAGATCCATTGATGAAATGTGATAGCCCATTTTTTGGCATCCCATTTCATAATATTTGAAAGAATATTGAAACTAACAGTTCTTCAATATTAATAGGGTGTAAAGTGACTGTGGTACTGTGAAACGTATAAGTTATCCAAATTATTGAATCACAAAAAAAGAAATTACTTCCTCAAGCAGAATTCTCAGTCATGATAGTACAACTCTGGCAGAGCACCAAAGAAGATAATAAAAATTAGAACAAAAAATGTCAAATTTAAGAATAAACTATCATACAAATTGTTTTAACCAAAAAAGTGTTGAAAAAATAGTTTTTGATCAATTAAAAAGAGCACCCAAAATGACATCTCTTAATCTTCCTAGGTATATGGAAAACATCATTTTTCTACTATTTAATTTATAGAAATCGCAAGACATTTCAATTTAAAGTAACTGTTTTGCCAATTTATGTGTAAGTTATAATAATTCAATTTAAGCTGTGATGATTTGATGTTATTTCGGTGTAAGCCATAATGATATTTTTAACGAAAAAAGATCCAGACAAATGATACACAATGTGACAATTCTAATGATCCTTAACGAATTTTCCTCCGACATCATTTAGGTATTTCTGGTTATCTGCTGATTGATATACTGCTTTAATAGACCACGTATCATTTCAATTATTACTTGTGTATCGTTATAATATGCATTGTAAAACTTGAATATGATTACAAATGTATCGCACATCCAGATCCATTATACAATAGTAATAATGATATGAAAAGAGAATTAAAGCAAATGGTAAGGATAAGATATTATTCTCTAAAATATAAAATGTCTGGATGAAATTTTGATACCTGCATAAGGACTTATCGTTGAATTGCTTTCAAAAATATGCAAAGATCAAAGCTTAATTTTTTAAAACTTGCATTCTTCTTTATATAAATTAAGTAAATATAAAGAAAACATTAATCCAGATGAAAAAAATTTAAAAACTCAGTTATGATGATGTTTAATAAGGATCTTCACCGAAATTAATTTATCTTGCAAATATCGATGAAAATTTTAAATCAAAATCCTTTTTTAAAGTATTTTTGCTTGTGAATCTAAATGAAGTTGTATGATTCAAAATTCCCAATCATTATTTCCCAAAGACGCATCTACTGAGTGACATTATATCAGTTTGAGAAATAAAAATAAAACTAAACATTCAAATACTTGATATTATTAACTAAAGTTAAACAAGAACTTTTGTCCTTTTCACCATGAAAAGATTCAACCATAATGTTTCAATGCATTCACTTTAGTTATATATGCCTCTTGTTTTGAAGAAGACAGGATTAATTTCAAGATAGACTTCATAATTTTTATATGTCAGATGATGCGGACGACGTCTGAGTCACTCCTATCCCTCACCACCGAGCTTTCTCACCACACCAGAGGTGGAACATTTGGCTATAATGGATTTAACGTGCTCTAGACCTATTTGCATGTTAGTTCTTCTGTAGAATCAGATTTCGAAAATAGGAACTCTCTCCCAACCTTAGCCATAGAACCGAGAACTCACTTCCTCCCCCCCCTCAAGGTCCTACAAAATGGGAGACAAATGTATGAAACTCTTTATTGCATCACCCCCCGAAATTCCCGATAATCGATTGGATGAAAGCGATTGTGTAATTAAGTTTCGTATTTCCTTCTGCAATATGTACAACTAGCCGCCTCTGCAAACAACCGATTCATTAGGGATATTGGTAAAATTTAAATTCAATTAAATCTTTAAGATATATTTTCATGTTCATGATTTATATGAAATTGTGAGACATTAAAGCCTTGTTATTTTAATTATCATGTACATGTCCTGTTAATTGTTGCGTGAATTTGTCTAACGAACAACTGATATAGAGCTGTTGAAAACGTAAATGTTCACTTCTTTTATCTTATTGATTTCATAGTATTGCAACTTCACAATTTTATTCATTTTTTAAACTACATAGAGATTAAGCAGAATCCGTTTTCTTTAGCTTTCACCTATGGAAAAAAATTTCACGATTAAATATTTGTGCTTGATATGTATGTCTCCCATTTTGACGCCCTTGAGGGGGGAGGCAAGCTTTCAACTTCATGGCTAGGTATGCGGGGAGGGAGTTCTATTCTCGAAATCCGATTCTACTGAAAAATTCACAAGTAAGCAAGTCTGGTGCATGTTAAATCCAATCAGAGCATTTCATGACTTTAAATAGATAATAATTAAAAAGGATTTTCTTTTGAATTTTTGAAAAGAAAATCCTTTTTAATTTTAAAGCAGATTAAATTCATTTTTGTGCAGTAATATTTTTGAAAGTTATCGCTGGAAATAGACAAAAATCAGCTTAATTTTTAATTAATTAAAACCTCAAAAAAATCGCCTCGAGGTGTACATTTTAGGTATTATGGGCCGAATTTGTTAGTTGTAGGTGAGACGGTTTAAAAAGTAGAACGCAACACATGCATATCCATCCCTCTTTGTTATTAGTAAAGATAGATTCAAACTGGCGAAACCGTTATACATATAAAAAAAATAATCAAGAATAAATTCCATTCTACTTTATAATTTATACTTTTTAAATCAAACGGATTTTATTAATAGTTCATTAGGAAATGACTTCTCTTTTGCAGAGGATTTAAATGACAATGTTCATAATAAATAATTTTTGTATTTATATTTAAAATGAAATAATAACTTGAGGAAATACTTTCGAACTACAGTATTCGCTACTAAAATATAAAGATAGAATTGGAATAGCATAATCAGCAATATGACATACTGACTCTAAAATATCACCAAAAAAAATAGAAAATACCGGAGTGAGAATAGGTTACGTTTCTTGGTTTGCAAAAGCTTAATTCTGTGAGGAAATTCTTCCATGTTAAAATAACATACAATTAATATATTTTTCACTTGATTTTTTTCTACCAATTTTAGAAATTTTATCTTTACATAGAAAATATATAGCTTTTATATAAAAATAAACAAATAAATGGTGATAAAAAATAAAGTTGGTTTGTATACTATTTTGAACTCTGAGTGCTAACCTTTTCCCTCATCAATTAAATCTTTGACATCGGAATCGAAACACCTCTTCAGCCCTTACATTTTGCCACTTCTCGATCTACATCACCTTCTCACGGAAAAGGCACTTCCCACTAGCCAACCAACATTCCCGCTAAACTGAATGGAAGCGACTGCATGCAAATCGCATGCACTCAACCCGATGACTTTAATCCAATTATGCCACTAAATGCGAGACCTCCTCCCCCACAACTTCCAAAAGCAGCAGCAGCACAGCCCGCCAAGCTTTATCGGAGAGTAGTAATTTGTTTACTTCTTAACAACCAGTATCATCGTTTTAGTTATACATGTGGATCCAATTTGAGCGAAGAGCTTTCCAGCAGATTCTCTCTCCCTATAGCTCGGCAGAAGGAATAAAATTACCAAACTGAACTGGGCTTAATTCTCGCAGAAAGGTCCGAATCTTCCTTAGCAGGTCCTGGCCCCCTGGAAAAGCAATTCTGCAGAAATCAATCCGATACTGTGGGCCTTAAATCCTTCATATGGGCACGGGCCATGGGGGAGTATCCATCTTGAGAGAGGGCGCATGTGACCCATTTAGAACGCGGGGGTCTTAATTCCGATCTTGCAGACGAAACTTAAGAGGGAGAAAGTGCACTTAATGGCCCACTGCGGCGCATCACGTGGTCTGTCGCACTTCATTTCGATAGATGTCACGTGGCGATTTCTCATTGGCTCCCTCCCTTCGTCCTTTCTGTCCACCTCACATCCCCTCCTCCACCCCTCTTCCCTGGCCTCCCATCGGGATTTCCAAATGAAGTTGGGTTTATTTGAGATGCGATACGGTTGTGGGGATTTGTACAGACGGTGGTTTTTCTTAGGTTTCCCTTCTCCGATATTTATAGAAGGAGGGTTCTTAGTTATATCTAGAAGTCAAGATCTAGAAGTTAATTGTTGTTGAGTAATAGCCATGTTTGACACTTCTATTGTTATTATGAGGTGTGTTATTTTCTATCTCAAGTATAAATATTATAAATTCTGATTAAATAGAAAATATCCATATTTAAGAATAAAATAAAAGGATACTCAGGCAAAGCTTTACTTGGCTCCAGAATGCTATTTGCTATTATTTTCGAAATAATAGCAAAAACTTTTAAACAACTTTTGATCTTATGAACAACAAATAACTTTTGATCTTATGAAGAAAGCAATGTTTAAAGAGACTTCAATTATTAGTATGTTATAAAGCATTCATTCATTTGATCAGTTTGAAACTACATTAAAGATAATTAATCAAATCATTGAGAGGACTAATCATACTAATGTAACTTATCTTTAGACAGAATACAGAGTTGAAAATTCGTTTTGAAATCTCCTTTCTTTTCAAAATCTCTTTTGCTGACAGATAAGTATGTAAAAATGATAGCATTGTTTTTTGCCAGAAATAAATTAATAAATATTAGTGTCTGTTTATTCATATTTGGAAACCTTATTTAAGACTATACTATTGAAGAATAGGGTTTGACACGACAACTTTTATTTGAAAATATTTTTAACAACAAATCAATTGGTAAAACTCTATACAGAATATGTAGAAAATTATGATTCACTATTAGTTAATTGACTAATGCTTTAGCAATATTGATAGAACACCAAAAAATAAGCTAAAATTCTTTCACATTTACTAGCTTCTTACTTTAATCTTTTGTATAATAAGCATGTTAATAACTTTCGCAATTTAAAATATTTGTTCTTAAAGGATCAGCTGCGAAATAACCTGAAGTGTCAAATAGAAACCCGTTTTGTAGAAATAAATTTCCAAACCAGTAGCAGCAATATTATTATTGTAAGAAATTTGAATTAATCTATTATATATTTAATTAGGTTAGAGTTACAAAATAGTTATTTTTTACCTTGTCTTTGAATTCTAATTAAAATTTTCAAAACTTAAATAAGAATTATTCGATTATGAATCGCATGATTAAGCAGACGCAATTTTAATCCTAATGTATGCTCATTAAAAACCGTATTTTATAATAGAGAATTGAGTATTTTTATCTGAAATTACTTCAAAAAGTTAAATGCACAGAAATACTAATTATTCGAAAGGCAAAGGATTGCAAAGATTAAGATAATTTACTCAAGAAAAGGGTTTTGGAACAAAAAATGTCCTTTGTTTATCAAAAATTATTTTAACTTATTTAACTTAATTGAATTAACAAATTCACAAATCTATTTCTTCGTCAAGCTCTAAAATTACAATTTGCTGAAATAATGCTAATTTAATTCATTATGGAATCCAAAACCTATTTTTCTAATTATTAACGAAAGGAAGTTGAAAATTATTCTCTTTATCGACCCTTGTTTTCAGCATAAAATTATCTTAGATTAACTTTAAAAATTGAATTTGTTATCGTGAAAAATTATTTCAACCAATGATCTCCTTCAACGCTGAGAGAGATATTAAATGACTTGCCGACATTATTTTTTCTTCTTTAATTAATATTTTACTGCTGTTGAAAGATATCTAAAGCATTTAACGACATTTCATGATTTTTCCAGTTTATTCCAAAAATCGTTTGAGATAAAATATTATATTAAAAATGAGAATTTTCGCATAAATATAAGCAATCCTGTTCCGTACAAGTGCAAAATTCATCAGTTGAGATTAACCTTCAAAAATCATCAGAGACTGTTCCAGCAGTTATTTCTCTCCCTGCGTATAAGTTTGTATTGCAGTTAAGTTCTAGGTTTATAAAGCTTCATTCCCTTTATATATATATATATATATATATATATATATATATATATATTTGTAGATGATCAGAAACCTTTTTGAATGTTTTGATAATCTCATGTGTAACGAATAGGTTTATTTTAAGGTGAGACAGTGGCATTTTATTAGGCATTTTTGCGAATTTTTCCCATAGAGTTTTGAAAGTGTTTATTTATATGTATTATAATATACGTAAGTCAAATTTCTTTTTTTTTTTAATTTGAAGCGAAATATTATTATTTTTTAATTAAAAGATGCATAATTGGTTAAAATTTAAAAATATTCCAGGCGACTCAATTTTTAATTTTCTCTGTAATTTTTTTCCATATTACCTAATATAAATTTATTTAGAATAAAACTGAGTATGATTTTGTAAATCCAATAAATTGCTAAATTTTTAGAAATATTTTTATGCACACTTACTGAATTTTCATATTTTTTTATTTTTTTTCGGAGCTAAAGTTGACTTTTAACTATCTTAAAAATCCTCGGAATATAAATCGCATACTTTGCTTTCTTTTAAAGTTTAATAAAAATCTTCATTAACGATTCTATTCTTCAAAAATTAAGACTCCTGGAAAGTTTCAAAGATATTTAAATCCAATAACAATATCATTTTGAGGAAAATAATTGAAATGGGCTCTTTTAATTTTGTCCTTTGAAATATTCATTTTCATGAACAATATATCTTATAACGCCATTTCAGTTGAATATAAACATATATTTTTGTGAGAAAACGATAAAAATAAAATTTCATGCTTTTGTGGATTTTTGTTTATTTCAAAATCCACTGTCCCCTAAGATAGAAAGACAAGAAAATACAAACCCAAAAAGGGTGAATGTGAGAGAAATGTTATGATTTTATAACAATAAGGAGGAGAGTAAGATTCATGCTTCTTCACAATATACCCATTTTAAAGATATGCTGATTGATTCTGAAATTAAAGAACAAATATTAAGCATGGGTCCGGTATGCAGAAACTATTTTTTTTTTTTTTAGTCGGGCATAAAGACGAAAGCAAAGGGTAACAAATGTAGATGGCTCATTTTATAACTAACTATAACATTTTATAACTAACAAAAGCATGCGATAAGTGTATAATACACATTTTAAATAACGCAAATCTAAAATATTGTTACAATGCAGTTGCATCTATAAAACCAATCAAATTTTGCACAGCACGATATATACAATGGAAGAAAGGATACAGTATTAATAACAAGACTTTGGAATTTTTAAAATAAATGTTCAAATGACTTGAATTATGAGAGCATTGTATGTTGCTTCATAGTATTCACAGTATTGTAAATTTTTATTCCATTAATCATGATTGCAATCGTCATCAAATGTATTCTTTTCGTTTAGTTCTGTATCCTGTTTTGGCAAACAGACCCCATCTTTTTTGCATTTTCGACTCTATGTTGTATTGTACAAATATTCTACTTTTATACTGTTGATATAATTTTAAAGTCTGTGCTCTGATTTCAGAATCAACCAGTATTTCCAATTTCATTTTTAATATAAAAGTTAAACCCCCGGGGGAGGACACTCGAAACGAGGATGAAATGCTTCCGGTATGGTGGTTGGATCTTGCCACCTTAATGGGCACGTAAATAGGTGGGAGATCTGGTTCCTCCCATCGATGACGGAACGTACTTCCTTCGGGAAGGGTTGTACCTTGGCCGGTGATGGCCCTTAGGATTCAACCACAGTTACCACCATTGTTTATGTGGCGGTGGTCTGGTTCAGTATTCTTTATCCGTGTGCCTTTGGGCGGGTCGGAGAGTCAGTGATATGACTTGATATAAAAGTTGATGTTTTCATGTGTGCTGTCATTGCCATAAAGCATATATTAATAATAAGGTGTATAAAAGAATGATTACGGTCTCAAACCTTTCAATTATAGCACTCTTTTGATTTACCTTCGTGTTAAGATTTCCAACCAATTCTATGATGTGAAAATTTGGAGAAAGGTTGCTAACTCAAGTATCTTTCGGAATAGCTCCCTATGGTTCAATACTAAAAATTCCGTTTCTACTAATAATAAAGCAGAATATGTGCATAGTTCTGTATGAATATGTATGTTGGAGCACAACATGATAGGCTTTTTGAACTAGAACTAACAAATTTAACACGAATATACTTTGGGGGAAACAGTTAATCTCAGAACGATTTTTTTTAATTTAATTAATTAATAATTATGAAATGCATACCTGCCAAAAATAATATAACGGAAGAAGTTTTTTTCTACTTTAAAATTCTAGAAATTATCATTTTAACGATACCAATTTAATAGTCATACAAAATTTTCCTAACTTTCGGTAATTTTTAAGCATTATTAGTTGCCTATGAAATTCAAACTCTTTTCATTGTTTCATCAAATATTTCATTACATGATTTTCTTACATTAGTATAAACTAAGAAAGGAGGAATCCGTGTAACATTTATGTAGTTTACGTGACAAATAAGAAAATGTAATTACAGTACCCCCAAAGATGAAAGATGTGTGAACCGAGAAATTGCTCTTTTAAGCACTGTGATGGAACTTATTTCTCTGGGTATAGTTCACATTCACAATAAAAGAATGTGTTAGTCTATTAAAATATTAAGCTTTAATTTCTGTCAAATTTGGTGCTTAAAAATATTTTCTTAAAGGAATCACGAATATATATATATATATATATATATTTAAATTCTAATTAATTTCCTAATTTTTGTCACAATTTAGCCCATATTAACTTCATTCTAAAATGTCTTTTTATTTCCTCATCCAATTCCACCTTTTTTTATTTAATTAATTCTACACGCGCTCTATAAAACTGCTGCATTCAGCAGGTTCTCACGCTCCAAGTGAAGTGATAAAAATCCTTAACGTTTTCAATATTATTTTAAAAGTACCTAAATTTCAGTTTCCTAAGTCCCCACGTGTCAAAGAAATGCCTATCAAAATCTCATTGTAAAACCAATGAAGGGAAAACCTTTGGTCTCTTCTGGTCTTGTGTCGTGATGTACGTAGACGTATCTTTTACCTCTTTTTATCTGTACAAATTATGTCTCCCGGGATTAAATAAATCGAAGTTTTAAAATTCACAAAAGTTTCTTCTCTTCGGTCACGCAACTGCTTAAATATGTTTACATATATATCAATCACACAATCAAAATGATCAAAATCACACAAAATAATCAAAATCACACAATCAAATGTTGATCCAGATGGTTGATCCAAAAGTGACAAGCTAGAAATAAACCTCATCTATCTGCAAATTTAGCAGTCAATTCAATAAGGTTGAAATATAAAGTGTTTTAATATTAAGATATTTAAAAAAAAAGAGTGTATATTTTACCTGTTTCAAAAGTGAATATTTTATTTTCGCTACACTAGAGAATATTTCGAAGTTTAGATCGATTTTTAAAAATCATTGCTCACTTTGCTACTTACTATCTCCAGTTTGAAAATAACCGAAATCAAGGGAAAAGTATTGCCATTTTTATATTCATATAATGCTTTTTAATTACTAAACAGTTTGCAAACTACGGATTCAAAAAACTTGATCTAATTATTTATCAATGAAAAGAATAGACAGAAATAATAATAAAAATAACACATTCACAAATAAAATTGACAAAATTATTTGTCTGACAGTTTTCAAGAAAATAATGAAATAAGAATGAAAATTCTCTAAAGCTTTTAATAATTAAATTTGTACATAAAATAAAAATTTCCCTTGTTTATATTACGAATTGTCTGCTTTTATTTTTATCAAATCTAAAATTTTGATCCTCAAATACACGCTTTTCCTAACGAATCCAACGTAAACAAACATTTTCTAAAAAAAGAATCTGAACAAAATGTATTTCTGCCGTATCCATGGCAGTGGAAAAATCTGCATGAAAAAGTCCCCATTCTTTATCTCAGTAGATCCATGTAAACAATAAAGATTTTGTTAGGGCTTTGTAAAACATCCGATGTATATCAGGGGCATCGTAAAAAACCTGCTTATGTGAAATTCTCGGGCTCTTTCTGTGAGAAGAAAGGATTCTAGACAAGAAATAAACTCGTGGCGCCAGACTTGAAACAAAAATTTAGTTGTTATTAGCTTCCGACCGAAAAGAAAAATCACTGAGGTTGAAAATTTTGGCAATAAATAAATAAATGATGTTTTACAGGAGAGAGAGAGATAAAGCGGAGAGTATATGTTAAAGGAATATTGATAGAACTAGTGGTCTATTTTCTTAGTAAAAAAGAAGTATTGAAAAGGCAACGGTATTAAAAGTTAAAAAGCTATTTTTTCAAAAAATTAAGAAAAAATTAACGTTTTAGCATAATAAGTTCAAAAATATCAAAGCACAAATTTTTATACTATCTTATACGAGGGGTGATCCAAAAATAAGTTTACAAGGCAGAGGGAAAATGCTTTATTAACAATAGACACAGGATACAAATGGTAATTAAGAGACATATGTTCCGGTCGCTTCTCTACATAATCACCAAACTTATTGAGGAATTTATGACACCCCTGAACCAATTTGTTTCACCCGTCTTGGTAATAATCAGGTCCTCGGCTATTGAGCTTGTTCTCGGCACCTTTTTGAACATCACCCTCTGATATGAACTTTATTTCGGATAAGTGATTCTTCAATGCCGGGAAAAGGAAAAAGTCACTTGGAGTCAAATCGGGGCTGTACGGGAGGTGGCTCCAGATCTCCCACCTAAACATTTCCTTCAATCTTTCTGCCCACTTCAAAGGAACGACAGCATTTCGCCACCTGTTGTCTACTCATTGCTTTGCTCCCGTACACTTCAACGATTTGCCTGTGAATGTCCGATGGGGACACATTCTTGGCCCATATAAATCGTATCACGTGTCACACCTCTGACGATCCTGCAGAGGTATACGCCCCATCCAAATTTTTAAATTAGAATCCTCATATTTCGTCCCCCTCTCTAAAAATGAAATCGGAGTAGGACTTTAAGTAAATCTTAACTAATTATATAAAATACTTTTGCACTAACATGATCCAGCAGCTGGTCAATAATCATAATTATTCAAATATATTACAGTAGTTATAAAAATACTTATTAACAAAAATATCATTAAACCTTTAAAGTATTTGAAACTATATTTTAAAATTAATGACTGAAAAAAGAAATCGAAATATACATTATATGCGATTATTTCAGAATTAATTAACCCTAAAAATATGAGTTGTAATCCTATCAGCAAGCTTATTCCCTGCCTGACAAGATCAATAGAATATATATTGATTTTATATTTTTTTAATGTACCGAAATTTTCATACAAATAATGTATCACATTTCTTATTTAAATGTTTTTAGTGATTTAAATTATTAATATATTAACATTTCCATATAGAAAATAGCAAAATTGCATTGAAATTTTCCAAATTATTTTTTTAAATTTATTATTTTAGACAGTGTTGGGAAAGTCCAAGATTTGATTGCCTTACTTTCTTCACGAGGATCGATGAAAATAGAACTTTTTTAAGGAATAAAGAAATTCAAATTTTAATAACTGTATAAATTTTAATTGTAAAAGAAGGAGAGTTACTTGTGAAAGAAAGCGGAAATATACTTTTTCCATCTTCTGATTCTCACACCGTACCAACATATGGCGCCAAAACATGCATGTGTGTTATCATAATAAATAATCAGTCATGAAAGTACCAAATTCTTTGTAGTTAGCGATAACTATTTTTAAAAAATAATGTAAAATAACATTAAGACTTCTCATTTATTTAATATTTTTTTATTAAATTACCAAACTACGATCAAATCGAAAAAGTTAGCTCTATTACTTACGTCTAATTTTGCAAAATAATTAATTTAATGAATAATTCTTTAAATTCATTTTTCATGAAAAAAATATATGGAATGCTTACTCAAACCACGACCTAAAAATTTATTTCTAAATTCGCATGCTTCCATTTAGAAGCATGTTTTACAAAAGTATATGTTTTTTAGTTAATATATGTCAAATTGCTGAAGAAAATAATGAAAACTAGATTTTTATACGGTACTGTTAGTCATATTTAGCCAAATATTATTAGAACACTAGCATTTTAAAGAAGAAATCTGCTGATCTAGTTATGAAGCCTTGAATTTCATTATTTATGTTAATCAACTCCCGCCTTGATGTAATTTTTGGTAGATTTTTCTGTAGAAAACAACTGAAATGGTTTAAAAATCGCTTAATTTAAATCATTAAATTGGTGATATTCAAAACTTTATAACTTAGTTAATTTTTAGCATAGAAAGGTAGAACTAATTTTGTTTAAGATGTTAATATAACAAGAGTATTTCACTAAATATGATTAAAAGGAACCAAGGACTGTTTTAAAATTAAGGCAGCTCTTTTACATTATTGACTCAAATAATATATACATTTTTACTTCATTTAAAATATTTCTCTAACTAAAAATATATGCGTACACCTAAAGATTTAAATATTAGCTATGAGGGAGCCATTGGAATGGACAGATTGCAAATATTAAACCTCCTGTAAGAATGAAAAATGCAAAGCTTCTTAAGAATTTTTACATCAATTGAATTGTCATATTTCTATTTTGTTATTGACATTTTACTAATATTTTATGAAAATGTCTTGGAAAAAAAATACTTTTTACCAAAATTTTTTAAAAAATGCTTTTAAAGTCAGAAAAATTAGTAATCTAGCAATGGGATATTTTATCATATAATAAAAACGAAGAATGGCAAAAAATATTGAAAATTTTAATTGACATGCTATTTTTTAAAAAAAATAAAATTTCCTTTAACAATCCCACATTAAAAATTTAAAAATCTGAATATCAATCGAAATTTTAAAGTTATGAAATATGAATATATTTTCAATTTTAAATAATGAACACTAAGTTAATTATTTTAGAAATAAGTAATGATTCCGATATGAACTGTAAAATAAAATGACACTTTTTAATTCCATTTTATATTTTATGTATGTAAATATAAACAATCAAAGAAGAGCACAGCACTTTGCCACGTATTTTATAATGGAAAAGAAAAAAAAAAAAAGAAGCGTCCATATTCTCCGAAACGCGCGACAAAATTAACTTCGATTACTTTTTATTAACGTGCAAACGATCAGAGGAGAAGTTCTATGCGAGACAAATAAAAAGAAAACTAATAATCGGTTATGCTGCTAGCACACTTCGCAATAATGATTAAAGATATCGTTTGACACGAACGCGACATCGATAAACAGTTGTGGGAATAGAATCGATGACGAATGGAACGCGAAATCGATGTTAAATAGAAATGGATAAAAAAAAATGCAGAAGATTCATGGGATGTATACAGAAAAGGGAAAATGTCCTTAATGTCTAGCAAAGTATTCAATAAAGTACAATTCAATTTATGGTCGCGGAATCATACATCCATAACATAATGTAACCTGACGCTAGGTGTATGGCGTAGCTTTGGCGTTACTATAGCAACGGCTCATTTCCGCTAATAACCGTTGCTCAGCAACGACGGTCGAAACCATTCAAGAAATGCCAGGTAGGAAAGAAGCTAAACAGAAGAGAACGGTTTAAAATTTCCAACTTTTTTCGCGTTGCTTACTTTTTTTTATTATTACTTAGAGAATGACAGGAAAAAGATAGAAGTGAGTTTTTTTTATCTTGGCTTTTACAATGAAATAAAAGTTCGGAGCCGCTAAGAAAGAATTTTTGCGATTTTCTCCAAGAAAATAGTTGCAGATACTTTCTTCGAAAAAGGGGACTTCAAAGTTTTTCCAACTGAAAAATCGTGGGAATACCTGAACTCAAAAGAGTCCTCCCATCTGTAAGAAAAGTTTTTTCTAGAATAACGTCCAGAAATTCCTTCGTATATTTTGTAAAACTATTATAAAGACAAATATTTACTGAAGTAAAATATTTCACGGAAGAGGAGGATCCAAAAGGATAGAAATGTTCGCACTAAAAAATTATCAAAGCAGAAAACCAAGCAGAAAATCCAATTTTCAGCGCTTTTAGTCAAATACTTTCACCTTTTTTTTCTTTAAAGTTTCTTTTTATATCTTTTCAAAGCAATCGTATGCAAGTATTTAATAAAACATTAATTGGTTAATCTTTCAAAAATGTAGCGAAACGAAGTAAAAAAAAAACTGATTCCAGGAATGGGAGGAATGTGCTGTTTTCAAATTAAGATTTAATATGAAACTTTGTAAAAAATATTTTAAATACGTATTATAATTTTAGAAATGCGAACAGAGCTACAAGTTTTTTTTATTTATGTATGAAAATAAGTTTTTTTTTTCATAAGTTGTTTTTATATTTAAATACATAATTTTTCTTATGCATAAACAAATGAATTACTAAAAAGATAGATAAAGAATTTTGCTTTATAGGAGTAATCGTTAATTCGATGGTTTAATCTATAGCAAACCATGCATACAAATATGTCATCACAACATTTTCAGATTTTATTGATTTAAAAAAACGCATTTACATTTTCTCGTATATGAGATATAGAGGAATACTCTTCAAAAAAAAATTGAACTCGAGGTTTTGAAGTTTTAAACTTTTTTCAGTTCAATAAATATATTTTTGTAAAATATATTTATCGAACTGGACCTCCCGTCTATCTATCTATAACAAAGGTAACTCAAAAACGTTTTGAACTAGGTAGACGAAATTTAGTATGCGATCTTCAGGTCAAATTTACAGATTTTTATCAGATTTTGAGAAAATTCCTTCAAATCCTTTGAGTCTGTCTATACGGTTCTCTGAATAAAAATTAATACAATAACTACAAAAAGAAAAGAGTTAGATATATAAAATTTGGTACATAGATATAATATCTGCAATGTAGACATCTAACAAGTTTTGAACCAAGAAAATCAAAAAAAAAAAAAAAAAAAAAAAAAAAAATGGTTGAACATCTGTCTGTCTATACTTTCATAAACATGCGAACGCGTAACTCAAAAATGCAATGACATAAATATATGAAATTTGGTATGTTATTTTTTGGTTATGTTAACCACAACATAAATACCAAAATAACTATAGATCTGTGTAAAATTTTTGTTTCAATCCAGAGGAAACATTCATCTGAAGCACAAATTCGCTTTTCGGATGCTATTAACAGCATGAAAGGGTGTAATAGCCAAAAAAATATCGCCAAGGATCACAGGATAGAACCCATAAAAATATTAAATTCACACCAAAAGTCAGTGTATCATGATTATTGTACACCAATGCCAGGCCATGCATTTTCTGGAATAACACCTTTATTACAGAGTATACAAAAAGTTTTGAGGTTTGATTTGAAAGTTTTTTTCATAATTAAATCACTACTGCTGATTTTAATTATGTTTGTCTTCTGTTTTATGAAACTTAACGAGCTCCAATAATAAAATTTGCATCCAAACTGCAGATATCTGTCAAATTTTGAACAGAACGTCTGTAAAAAGTATGTCTGTATGTCCGTCAAAATCTATTGAAACAAGACAACTCCGAAACACAGAGAGCTATTGATGAAGTTAGTTTGAAGATTTTACATTAGAATTATATACCAGCATCAAATTTTGACCTCATATTAATAAAAATTGATTGTTTTTTAGTTTTTATATTTGTGTTTATAAAAATGCAATTATTGGAAATCAATCCCCCACCCCACCCCCAAAAAATCATTGTCCTCTGAAGGTTTACATGAAACCTTACACCAATGGTAAAAGCGATAATAACTAAAATCCACACTTGATTTACTGCTTTCTAGTATGAAATACGTATCACCGTATTGTGTTAGTATACAGAAAGCCGCAAAGTATATTCCTTTGGTTTTAAATAATTTCCTGATATATATACAATTTGTATTGAAATTTTATTAAACAGGTTGAAAGATAAAGAATTGTCTGCATTTTCAAATTATTAAATATCTCTTTTTATGCAGTCAATTAATGAAAGGCATCAAGTATGTATATGAATCAGTTTGGTTTATATTTCATTCGAATTGTACTTTAAAATGGGAAAAAAACTACAACAGTAATTTTATTCCTTTATGTACTTGAATTAGAAATGCAAAACAAACCTCTAACTGTATACTTAAGTTGAAACATTCGTTTTTCGAATTTAAATTAAAATAAACTGCTAATTTGATTTGAACAATATGATAATTAATTATGTTAGGAGAAAACCTTTGAAAAAATTCAGAAAAATTTTAATTAGAAAAGATTCTATCCAAAACTTTTGGAGTTCTATGTAAATACATGTTACATAGAAGGAAATGACTGCAAACATTATCAGTAAATACTTTTCTATCAGTTAGAATTCTCAAATGGAAAAAATACCCAACCCTATTTTAAAAGTATTAATTTACAATTTTGATTGAAATTTTAAGGGTCAATTTTCGAAAAAAAGCGATAAAATTAATTTTCAAAAATAGTCTATCTTAATGATGACTTATCGTTGGCTAAATTAAGGAGTTAACATTCATGAAATAAATGGCACTGGAAAATTCAGATTTAATAATTGAAACTAAGTGTGAAAATTTAACTTTCACCAATTACTTTTTTTTTTTTTTTGAAAATCAACTATTAAGATACAGTATTAAATCGTTAAATAACACTTTTGGAATAGGAGTTTTTTTCTGGGTATTCTGATTGATGAAAAAGTTAGACAGTTTTCGACAACCCGGGTTTTTTTTTCAACAAAACCGAATCCTTCGAAAAAAGTAATGCATATATCAGTTCACAGTTTTTACCATTTATTCCCTTCTATAGCCTGCATTAAGTGGAATTCCAAAACTTTTGTTTAAATTCTGTATGAAAAATATTTCGCAACATTTGCACTTTTTTCTAAAATTTATTCCTTTCCTACTTATGGCATTACTATATCATACTCAGCTTAAATTAAAACACATTACTTGCTTAAAATTTAAATTACCAAATGCTATATTTTTCATATATAACATTATGTAACCTTTTCAAAAATCACAAAATATAAAAGAATTTTATATAAGTTACAAGATATGAAAACAAAACAAAACAAAACAAAAAATCAAGATGATTGCATTCCACTGTCAAATGTTCTATGAAAAGAGTTATTGTAAACTTATATGTGTTTACATGAACAAAGTATCATTGTTATTTCGTTTACATTTCGCTGAGTGATTAATTTTCATAATACTGCACGAGCTTTTTATGCGTGTTTACTGGTTTAATAAACGTTATTTTAATATCTAGTAATATTTTAACTAACATTTTAAAATTTGTTGCATAGTCTCTTCTCAGATAAGAATGCTAGGATGAAAAAATGAGTTTGGGAATGAATTCAGAATGTGTATTTTGTTTGAAAAGAATAGTTAATAATCATATGTTTATATTATTTTCTTTAGAAAAGTAAACAAATCAGAGGTATGCATAATTAAAGATCAGTAACAATTGGAACCCAGGGTAATTTAAAGTTCGAAGTTGTAGGTTGTGTTCTTACCACATTGCAACCTTAATCACTGGCAAATAAAAATAAAAAATATTGTAGAATTCCACAATACATGACATTGGGAAATGAAAGAGAATTTTTTTGCTGTATTATTACTTTAAATTCGTTAATTCTTTGCTTGTCACGTACAGCTGATCTTAAGCCCTCACTACTGAACCTTTTTAAAAGCATGCGATAAGAGACAGTGCTGGATAATCCTTATTTCCTCCATTCAAAGCATTAAATGCTTCGAATGCTTGGGTTAAATGTATTAATAACATAGAACGTCTTTTTTTTTTTTGTGCATGACATTTTGTCATTTCAAAACTAGCAATAATAGGCTGTCTAATTGAAATTACCCTCTGTACAGTAGCCCATGACAGTGACGATTCCCTTTTCTATTTATATCTTCCCACGAGACTAAATAAGTTCCTCAAGATCGACATTGTCGGTTTTTAAGTCGAAATTATCTATTCGAAACAATGCGAAGCTTTATCATAGAATTAAGTTCGATTTATAATCAATTTTGATACTGTATGGTGGATATTTCGAGAAGCTGATTATTTTGAAATGCGGTTATACTTTGTGGAGAGAATATTCTATTATCCACACTTTCAAGCCACATCAGCATGAAAACATATGAAGAGCGATTTAATCTACATCAAAGCAAAAGCAAGGAAATTCGCAATTCTGCTTAACTCAAAAATTGGTATCTTTTGAAAATTTCTCAAAATATTCATCATCCCTTATATCTATCTCCTTTGAAAGCTAGCTATCATCCAGAATAATTCCGTGAATCATTTGTTACAGAACAAAAAATATCCATCTTTTACTATGAAAGAGCCAGAATGCAAAGATAGAATCTTGATTTCAGAGTTGTGAGCGCATTTGACATTCAGTTCTAAATTAGATTTCTCATGTGTGAGTCATATTTATGAATTATTCTGACATTAGTGTGGTGTGAAAGTTCAAAGGATGTAACGTCTTATATTCTGTATCCATCATTTTACCAACAGTCCCAGCTAATAATGTAACCAATATATTCATTTCTTATAGCTTCATGCAATTTCAAAACTGGCCATTCATTTAGCTCGGTTTATTAAACATAAATATAACACAGAATATAGTATATAAATAGCATAAATAAAATATTTAATACAATCGTTTGTCGCATGTGTTAAAATCTATTAATTTCAGAATATTTATTTTAATGATTGCTTTGATAAATCATATCTACTAAAAATGCTTGTTTATTTTCCTTATTTAAAATGCATAAATATAATCTTTCATAGGAAGAAAAAATTGAAAAGAAATTAAAAATCTAAATTAAGATATGTCATAACGTATCAATATATATCATAATAAGTTTAGTTATCGATAATTATTGTTAAAATATTGATAATTACATTTTAAAATATCATATAGAACAATGGCATAAAAATAATAAAACCTTTACTAGATTTTACTTTATTAGATCTTACTTTCTTTAAAGAAAGATTTACTTCGATAAGAATTTAAAAATAGTAAAACCTGTTCTCTATATCTTTAATTGAAAATTTACTACAAAAAATATTTTAAAAAAGATATGGAAAAAATCGTCTGTCAATTTTTTATAGCTTTTCAAAATATTTTACGGAAAAAAATTAAATTTAAAGTCTGATTTTTTTTCGTTAATTAGATACAAATACTACGATAAAATTTCATTGCACATAAAGATCTCCAAAGTTTTTACAACTAACCATTTTTCTCATCATAACCTACCGAAACTTATTCGGTTTGATTTCAGAAACGAATCCAAAATCGTTCGAAAGTATCACATTTGAAACCAAAGCAGATAAAGCTTAAAGCTCTGCATTCATAATGCATGTCGTTGCCAGATTAGAAGTGCGTGAATTGATGAAGCGTTTTGGGGACATTTATTGGAAAAGGGGAGGCACGGGACGTCTCACCGGTGATTAATTGGACATACTTTTACCTCTGACATGCGAACGCTTTGACACTTTAGAGGACTTCTAGGTGGGTTGTTTCGTCGCTGGAAAACGTAACTTAGGATTCAGATTATTAATGAAACTGGGTCAAAAGAATTGCATTCTGGAATAGTAAAACATGATTAATATACTAAAAAATCAGGATTGATATTTAAAATTTTTCATTTCAATGTATTTAAAGCATTTTTAAGAATTCTTAGTCTAGCAATTTTCATTATTAATTATGTTTTGAAATTTTAATGCTTTATTCATAAGATTTGATTTAATGAATAAGTTTCTTAAAAAGGTTTGTGATTATTTATGTATTAAGAAGGAAAGAAATTTTTGTCAAAATAAAATCATGGAAGCATGACGCTCTGCTAGAGACGATAAAGTAAAATAGAATTTCAACTATTAAAATTTATTTTCATTCTTTAAATATAAATAAGTAAAAATTCCTTTCTTGATATATTGTGGTTTAATTTTATTATAGTACTGTTTTAGTGCTTCATACTCTTACATTTTAGTTTGAAGTATATATTTTTTTACAATGAAGAATTTTTATAGCAGAATACCCTGTTATAAAAAGGTTTATCATAACATCGTAACATTTCCAGAGGTATAAATTTCCATTTTTCTTCTGCTTCTTTACATAGTCTATCAATCATGGAGGGTTTGAACTTAGAAAGAGCTTTTTTTTTCCAAATGACCAAAAATAAAACAGTCCTAAGAGGAAATTTAATGGACTTTGTCCAAATATATAAATATATATATATACAATATCTTTAACAGTTATCATTTTTTCAAGGTATGATTCGAAGTCCTAGCTTTCTTTAACATCACACTGAGAATTATTGAGATAAAAAAGTAGTTTCTTTAGATATCGAGCGTCAAATTTTCTTTTAATAGTATGCAGAGTTGATTTCCGATAGCAAATAGATCGATGTTTCTATAATGTTAATGTTTTGATATGGTTGTTTATGTTTATGTTAATGTAACATTTTGTTATGTTCGTTAAATTGTATTATTTTGTTATGTTCGTTAAATTGTATTATTTTGTAATGTTTGAGTTAAGTTTTGTATTAAATAGTTTTCATATTGGTTCTACAAAATACTCTGCGTAGAGCCACATGTTTCGACAAGAAGCGGTAGGTACTATATTTTTAATTTTTTTTTAAGTTGTGAATCGGGGATTTAAATTTTATTTACTTTTACTACATGTGTATTTAATTGATTTCTGCGTTGGGGTATCTTCTTTCGTTACCAGCGGTTTCACTTTGGGAATATTTGAAAAGTACCTATCTTTTTTGGTGTATTCATTTGGAGGCTTCTTTTCATGATAAAGTGATGATTGATTTTTATTTCCCTTTTTATTTAAAAAGGTTGCTTATTTTGCACATAGAAATTTTAATGCCATGCATTTTACGACGATTCTGAATTATTGAATAAAAAGTTTTATCTTCGGAAATTGCAAATATATATATTCTTCAATCCATTACAATTTTGCATGCGACTTTTTAAAATAAGAATAAATCTAAAAGGAGCAGAGAATAATTCTGATTTTAAACAATAAGGTTTGCTAAAAATTATTATTCCAAAACAAGATGCTTTTTGGAAATCGTTTTAAAAATATATAAATATCCTTTCCATTTAAAGTCAATACAGAAAAATACGTCTTATAACCACAACCTAAATGAGAAAATATTTATAAAAAAAATCACCAGAAACAATAAAACACTCTCAATATCAGACAACAACCAGATTATTTTCTTTGATCACTCGAATTGAGGGGGCACAAACGGGATGCGCCATTTTACAATACCCAGTTTTGCTTCCCAAAATGTGCATGCACTGCACTCGAATGATGGTTCCTTTCCACTCTTATTGGCACTCATAACAATAAAAATAAAAAGAACTTGAGAACAAAAGAGGAAAAAATGTAATATCGCGTGTAAGCAGCCCTGAATGAATGATCAATTCGTGTTTATTGCATCTCCGCACGCAAGGGACATCCACTGAAACGCTGGGCATTTTATTATTTAACCGTTTGCATCTAGTTTTTCCATTGTTTTGTTTTTTGAAAGAGTTTTGATATGAAATAAAAATGGATTTCGGCCAGGCATTCTAAACAATTTCGGGAGCATATTGGGAAGGGAGTGGAAGGTTAGAGGTAGATATCTGCAGGGCAGTTACCATTCTCACTTTTTTTTATCGTTTGTTCGATGCTGTTGAGTAAAGTGGCTCCCTCTTATTTCCTATCTCTCATATGTTTGTATGAAGGATTACTGAAAAAGAAATCTCTCAAATTATAAACGACTGTCAACAATAGGAAGTTAAAATTTGCAACCAATATAAAAAGAAGATAAAAATGTTGTTTAAATAATTCGCCCTTATGATCCCCTTTCGTCACATGCGCAACATTCATGTGACAGTCCATTCCATTCTTATTTCAGACATTTCTCTATGCGTACCTTCATTTCCTTCGCTAGACAGGGCTTACAATATTTCCCAAAAAAAATGAAGATACAAAATGTAACTGCAGAAGATTTTGACAAACCGTTTGCCGATCTTACAAGGTGCTGTCGAACAAGGATCAATGGCTGTGGAATGGAACAGAATATGCTTTTTTGGAATGGAATGTAATATACTTTTCATCGTCTTATGAGAAAGGGATTACTGTTGGATAATTAATAAGTGACTAAGAGAAATGATATAGGGTAAAATCAACCAAAAAAAGTCACCTAGTGTATTTATTATATACAAATAAGTTCATCCAGTGCTTTAAGTATTAAAAATTTACTTTAAATTGATTCGTACATTCCGTTAAGTTTTTCTCGCTACCGTTGTTTACAAGATAGTTATAAATATTTGCAATGAGTGTATCTGTTTTGAATAGTACTGTATTTTTATTTTCTTATTGATGAAGCATATCAGACATAAATGAACAATAATTTTCTTTTAATTGGTACTCCAAATTTTGTTTGATTTCCCACGTTTCAGAATTCTTTAAATTTTAAATTTTTTTTAAACCCAACTTCTGGAGTTTTGTATATCTGTTTGCGTGTGGTCATCATGTATGTGAAAACAACGGCTCAAAAGTAAAACAAATTGGACCAATGAAATTTAATTCCTGGGTTTTATCACAAAATTTTAAATTCATATGAAAATTTATCAAAACCAGTGTATCTGTAAATATATAAACAAGGTGACTCAAAATTTCACTGAGAAATTTTGTACGTAATTCTTCCTAAACAACTGCACATATCAATCGAATTCGAGAACCTATTGGTAAAAGAGTCAGATACTGTTTTTGATGGTTATTTTTCTTCTAATAATAAATAAAAGATTAAGAAAATATTTTTTTTCTTAGCTTACATTTTATTTTTCTATGATATAAATGAATATGTAAAGATATGGAGCCTTATAAATTTAGATCATCAAATATTTGAAAAGAACTAAGGTTGCATTTTGCAATAGTACTTTAAGATGTTCAGACCAAATCCTTAACCGAGATATAGAGACATACAATTTTGATATAGACTATGGAAAATTCCAAAATTTCATTGAGGTTGACAATATTCTCGTCGGTGGTATGAACTCCATTGATGTATGTGAATTGCATTTTTTATCCAATAAGATCATATATTCCATTCTTTTTTTTTCAATAAATGTAAAAAAATATTTCCACATAAAGCAATTTGACATTTACCTTAACAGAAGCGCGCAAATGATATAGATGGTTAAATAGTAAAATAGGTTTAGTATTCCAACAAAAATTGGAACTGATTAATAATTATGTTTGTGTTAGCTTTAAAAATAATAATAAATCAGACAGAAAGAGTACGAACCGAAGTAAATTTGATGTCTCTATTATCTGAATTTTAAGATGTAAAAATATTTGAGTGCGGTAATTTCTTCAGAAGTTATGATTGAAAAACTTATAATAATCCGATCCCCATTTCTTTCCTTTTGGAGCCTCTTAGAAATTTTAACAGTTTATTTGATCTTTCTAGGTATTAAGAGACATGTGTGCCAAATTTCATTCAAATCCCTCCGTGAGTGTGGATTTATATAAGAATTTTAAGAAAGACGACTTTCAAATATACGTACATATATATATATATATATATAATGATATCTTTAAATTTAAATCCTAATTAATCTCCTAATTTTTATCTTAAATTAGTCTAACTTCATTCTAAAATGTTCTCTTATTTCCTGATCTAATTCTTATTTTCTTGTTTAATTATTTCTAACACGCCCTTAACAAAACTACTGAATCCGTCGTTCCCACGCCATGAACAAAGAGATAAAAATCCTTAACACCTGCACATCTTTGTAAAAAGATACCTAAGATTCTCTTATCTAAATCGACACTTGGCAGATTTCGTAACCTCGTAACCTCGGCAGATCAGAACCTCGTAGTAAAATTACTGAAGGGAAAATATATGTTATTTTACTCTTGTATCGTGATGTAAACAGACGCCATTTTGTTATCACTTCTCTCTTGTACAAATGATGACACCTGTGGTGAAAAAAATGTCAGTTAAATTCCAAAAGTCTCTTTTTTTTGTCTATGCATCTGCAAAATTAGGTTTTTATGTTTATGTTACTTGTTTATAAATATAGATTTGAAAAACATCAACCATATCTACCTATTTTGCAAAACAAATGTCAAATTTCTGTTCTTGTCCCTATATAGATGGTCATCCAATAAATCCCGAAAGTTAGATCTCATTTCTAGACCATTGCGACCATAGCGATTTTGTTGTGCAACAGTTATATAGACCCTTGCATAGAAAAATAGGTAATGCTTAACAACTGTCTATTCAAGAATGAAAAGACTTTATTTTTGAAAACGAGCCTTATTTACCACATTTTATAAGGTAACTGAAATATTACTCTATTTAGAAATTGTCCTTTCTTGAACCTGCTCCACCACACTCTAAAGGGTATCCTATTCCTCATTTTGTTAAGGAGAACGTCATTCGGCTTTACCTCGAAGAAACTTTTTATGTCTTCCGTAACAATTTGGTTTCAAAAGCACACTATTTTGCTCCTATTTCTCTTTACTTAGCACTCTATTTCGAACCAATCACCTTACCGGTACTCATACCTCACAATATTTATTTTCAGAACCAAATGACTTTCTGTTCATTTAGCAGCACCAAGTCAGACGCCGGAATCTCTTCAATCTATGAATTCATCTTTGCTTTCCTTTGAAAACCGAAAACAGAAGAACGAAAAAAAGCGAGGAACTTCGAAAAGACGGGAAGTTTGTTTTTCACACAAACACACACACACACACAAATTCCCCTTTGTGTGCGTGCTCGCTTCCAATTTTCGAAAACCTAATCTTTTCTCCAAAGAACACGCACTTTTCCACATTCGAATCGGAACAATAAATGCGTTTACCATTCATAAAAGAGAAGGGAAAAGGGATTCGCACCGGAGGACGGATCTCTTTGATGTTGGGGCCGAGGCGAATCCGAACGGGAGGCGGCAGAAATCAAAAGAGGAAATGAAAATTACGTGCAGTCGATTTTTCGGGGGCAGAATTAATTAAGAAATGAAAATAAAGCAAAGAAAAGCAATTTAATTACGATATGATGGTGGAGTGTAAATGAATTAATGCGTGCCTTTTCAGGCTCTGTTCTGCACAGGCCGAGCTTATTTATAAATCTTGGCGGAAGGGAGGTGTAAAATTTATAAGGAAATCGAGTCTACAATGGAAGAATGTGCGCACTGCACATGTAAAACGGGAAAACTAACATTTTTATTCGACTGACTTTGTTCGAACGTATAGAATTTCAGAAAATACCTGTAACAGCTCATGTGAAATGAAATATTGTAATGTGCTACAAAAAAATTAAAATTGCAAAATATTCAATTCGTACCATACCATTCACTATTTATATGTCGACAATATATAATTAAGAATTCAAAGTCTTTAATGTTTTTGTTTATTTCTTTCATGACTTCTGTTCCTGCTGTTGTTTTAATTTTGTGAAATCATGCTCATGTGTTATAGATAAAATGACCTGCATCTATTCAAATCTTGAACTTAATACACAACTGATGATAGAAAAGGCCAGTTTTTTCAAATAAATATGCTTATGATTATTACATTTCATATTTCAAATAAATATGTGTATGATTATTATATTTACGATTCTAATTCCCTCATTAATAATTTTGTTTTATGTAATTCTTATTTTCACTTTAGAAATTTAATTATATATTATTTTATCTTATGAAATTCTGGACCAAACATAAGAAATTTTATTTTATTTTATTCATAATCCTAATCCATACATTAGAAATGCAATATTATTTTATTTTATATAATTCTAGTTTACTTATTAAAAGTTTAATTAGGTTTAGTTTTATTTAAAGTACTGATTATTTAATTTGACTACTATTTAGGCCAAAATCACTCGCAACTGCTAAAATTATTGGAATAAGCCATCTTAATCCTGTTAAATTTTAATTTATAATATAAATATTACCTTAATTAGCTGGTAGTTCGAGTTCTATTCTTGATTATTTAATAAATATGTAAACCAATGTATAGAAAAATCTTTTGACATGAAAGAATTAAATGCAATCAATATAAAATAAGCAAAACAATGTCTTGTTGAATTTTCACAATTCATAATTTTAAGTGAAAAACTGACAAATACGTTGGTTCGACAATTTTCTTTCCATGTTATACTAGAGTGTTAACACTTCAAAAGAAAATCTGTTTTATACTGAAAAAGTTTGTGTCAGAAACAAACAGAGTGTGAGATATTATATCCACTGACACTGCGATTTATATTTCTGCATTTAGTTTGCATTTGAATGTCATCTGTTTCTTTAGTTTAACCTGAGAATGTCTCAGACATTAGTTGACTCCATTAAATTCTCATTCTGCAGATTATTCGAGTTCAGACAACTCAAAATATTGTAAAACTGAGTTTTTCTTTTAAAAATAAGGAAAATTTCCTATCCCCTCAATATGTCGAAAGCAACCCGAGTTCTAAACGAGTTGATATGCAAAATGAGATCCTGCTTTCCTAATGGTTACTCAGCTGCTCGTACATCCTTTTAAGAGTTTTCACGAAACCACACTATCTCTCAAATTCATACGGACAAGCGTCTCTAATTAAGAAAGCTCTCGCCATGAGTATTCAATCATACCTAACGAAAGAGGAAAGACATTTTACAGCGATATCCAGACGTCTAGGACATCCTTCATGGTTTTTTCAGTGGATATTTTCAGGCAATTCAATACTGATTAATTATAATGGCTGAAGAATTCATTTGAAAATTAATCTATATTTACTCATGTGAAGAAATAAGGGAATATCTACAGCATTTCTGTAGTATTGCACGGCGTCTATGAGTGAAATTAGAATGCTTTGTTGCTGTTATTTCGTCAACTAAATCAATAAGTGGTCTTTCTGCTAATCGCATTTTGCCTAACCAGAATCACACAATTTTTTATACCCATGTTATATATATAATCTTTGAGTGAATAACTTTTTTAAAAGCTGGTATTAAGCAATTAAAAGCCTTTTTAAAATTTTAAAAAAAAATGTAATTTGAGAAATAATTATTATGAAAATGGAAATGTCTCTGAAATTTTTCATTTGCTTTCAATTTGGTATCCTGCTTTCAATTAAATATATTATTAGAATGTTTTTTTTGCACTTTATAAGGTCTCGACCCTCACAAATTCTTAATAATTACTTGCATTAATCAAGTGGTACTTTTACAAAACCTTATAAATTGAAAATAAAAGGTAATTACTCTTATATAGCTAAAAAAATAAATATCAAAAATTCAATGTATTTATTTTCATTTACAAAGGTGTCAAAAATTAAATTATTAACATTTAATGTTGGATAAGAAATATACGACTTGAATGTCAAATGAAATTTCGGTGCTTTATAAATTATAGATTTTTAAAGAAATATTTATAAATGAAAGAAAACAAAAAAAAAATTAAAAACAATCGAAAATGTGAAATGTGATAAATTTTAAATAAAAATTTAATGGACAAAGAAAAAATAGCTATTTCTTGGGACGTACAGAATGTGAAAATAACAGACTTATAATTGACCTGAAACAACCTGCAACATTTTAAATAATAAATATTGCGAAAAAATTATTGAGTACAAAAAAAAAAAAAAAAAAACTTTGACTGACTAAAAGAAAAGAAAAACAATTAGGTTTGATTAGAGAAAAAAACAATTAGGTAAAAATACGAGTTCGAATATTTTATCATGTAAGATGCTTTTGTATTCAAATGAATTGTTAAATGTTTATATTCGATTTTAATTTAACTGTAATATTATAATTTTAAAGTTCATTTTCTTACTGATAACTTATATATTATTTTAATAACTATGAATATATAACTGTGACATTTGAATCTCATAACCTAGGTATAAGGTCAAGCATAAAAAATTATGAATTCAAAGATTCTTAAAGACAAAAAAGGGCACTTATTTAAATATTTCAAAACTGCATCCAAATAACTATTAAGTCATTGACAAAATGTATTAAATATAAATATCTAGAGAATGAGCTAATTCATTTCATATAATCATAAATTTTCAAAAGATACAGTGAAAATTAGAGAAATTGAATTCTCAGTTTTTCACGTTATTATATGTAATAAATAACGTTTTTTAATCAAATATCTTCAAATGTCGTTTGGTTTGAAAATTGTTTGGAATGCAAAAATGATAAACATCATTTAATAAATATAATAAAATATGCTAAAATAATATCGATTTCTGAACTAAAATAGTTACACATCAGCTTTATAATTTTTCTTAATAATAATTGCATCCGAATCAATCTGCGAAGGCTTTTTCAAATGAATTTTAATGAAGCTACATGTATTTAATTGATAGGAATATCGTTAGCACAGTCAAAATTTTTAAATTTTTTTACGATTCTTTAGTAAGTTTCAAAAATGGGTATTTTGAATTTGATTTGTTTGAAAAAGCATTACACAAATTTTGTACAAAAAATAATACACAGTACAGTCATTTTAATGTGATCATTGCCAACTTTTGACGTCAACGGTAAATAACCAATCGAAAAAGGCACGTATTGTCTGCAAATTTGGGGGATAAATAAAGTGTGTTGTAAGCATTGGGAAAACATTTCAGTTCTTGCAGTCATGCAGAAATGGAGCGATTTATCAGCCGCAAAAAAGGGCATGATCATTGGCTTTTGGGCCAAGAGTGGTAGCATTTCCGAAATGGCTAATTTTGAAAAATGTTCGAAGGTCTCCAAAGTAAAAGTACATCGTGAATGGCAAAATGGCACTATCCAAAATCAGCGAAGTGACAAATGTGGTACACCACAGGCCATGGATAGTAGAGGTGAGCGACGGTTGCGGAGATGCGTACGGACAAATAGACGTGCAACCGTTGAGCAACTGACCACTCAAATGAACCAAGGGGCTACCAACAATGTCTCCACAACGACGGTTCAGCGAACGTCGCTGCGTATGGGCCTCTGCAGCAAACCCCACCTATGCTGACTGCTGTTCATCGGCAACGAAGGCTGGAATTTGCACGCCAGTACCACAATTGGACTTTCACTGAGTGACGACAAGTGACTTTTTCCAATGAATCAAGTTTTATGCTCCATCGGACAGATGGACGTTGGCATACACAGCTTGAAACGTCTGAAAGCAAACACCCTGCAACAATTGCCGGAAGAATCCAAGCTGGAGGAGGGATCAGTATTGTCTGGGGAATGTTTCCATGGTATTCTTTGGGTGTCCTCATTATTGTGGAAGGCATGATGGATCAACAAAAGTATGCATCTATCCTTGTGGACCATGTTCACCCCTACATGCGAATTGTTTTTCCTCAGAATGATGGAATCTACCAGCAGGATAATGCGACGTGTTATAAAGCTCGCAGTATTCATGCGTGGTTCGAAGAGCACTAGGAAGAGTTTACCGTACTTCCTTGGCCAGGAAATTCCCTGGACTTGAGCCCAATCGAGAATCTGTGGGGTTACCTCGATCGGGTTGCTCGCACCATGGATCCTCACTCGAGTAACATAGCGCAGATGTCCATGGCATTGGAGCTGGCATGGCTCAACAACCCAGTGAACACATTCAGGAACCTAATTAACTCTCTTCCTGCACGTCTCGCAGCTGTCCGCTCTGCGAAAGGTGGTTATTCTGGATTTTGACAGGTAATCACATTAATGTCACTGGACCATGTATCTGTCTCCAATTCCCTATGCCATTTTGTTTCTATATCGATCCAAATATAAAGGAAAAACGTAGAAAGTAATTTTTTTTCAATATATGATGTTTCTATAACGTTCACACAAGTAGAAGGTAATAAATTCATAGAAAAGGGAGCTGAAAACTAAGAGCTTAAATATTATTCGATTTAGAAATTTTGTTTCACAAAATAGGTTTTTAAAAATCCCATATTTTTTTGGAAATTATTATTAACTTACGGTTTCACTTGGAAATATTAAAAAAAAGTTATCTTTGTTTGGCTAGACTGAAACCTAAGATTCTTTTTTAAGAAAATCAGATTTACGGTGTAAAAAAAAGTTGCATATCGAAATCCTTTCTCTAGTCGATCATAGCAAATAATGAAATTGTTTCTATAAATATTACATTATTGTCTGCTAGGCTACACATGAGCGTATCAATATTGCAATATTGTAAAATAAATGTTTGAGGCAAAAGTTTGTAATGAAAAAAATTAAATCATCAATTTTCTACTTGTTTAGTGCTTTTAGCATGATAAAATGTGAAAGCAACTTACTGCAAATTTAAATTCCTGTTGCCTATTATCAGAAATTTTTTATAAAATGTTTTTACCATATCCTTCAATATTCGCAATACTGCAAGTTCCCTTAAATATATAGTTACAATATTGTGGAGCATTTGATGTTTGGAATTGTTCAACGGGCTACAATTTTATTAATTTTGAATAGCAAAATATACACATTTACATGCAGCTATAAAATATAACTTAGAATCCATAGAATCACATTTAGCTCTTGACTGCATAGCTGTATTCTTTCATTGTAGGAAATATACCATACAATAGACTCAACCATAAATTCTGCTAAGATTTATTATTTTTGATATATTTTCTTGATTGTCATTTTAAACTCTTAATGAGAATTAAGTGAGACCAATATTATTTACTTTTTTCATTCGTAGAGGTTCATAAGAAAAGCCAAACGTTTCTAAAAACTACTAAGGATGATATGTCGGTACTCTTAGATTTGATACTATTAACATATCCATAGCAATTACATTTTAGTATATTAATGTTTGGATTTTTTAACCTTAATATACCTTAATTTGCATCTTATATTGTAGAATCGGATTATTAATTCGAATCATAATCCATAGTGAATTATTGATTGTGGGTTTATTTCTGAGTTTTTTCTGCACTAAAAAATTTGAAAGGTTGCTCTTTCCTGTGATATACATTATACATTGTGTGTATATTTTTTTAACCTTCTAAGCATCATCATAAATCATATCGAATTATTGATTGTGATTTCATTTCCCAGTTTTTCCTTCACTAAAAGTTAGAACGATTGCTCTTTTCTATGACTTACGTAATACATTTTATGTATACATTTTTTAATCTTCTGGGCAATATTTTAAATTGATTTAAACAAAGCGAACTGGTTACGATATGAAGAGCTAATCTTTGAATGATCGCTAAGCCTTTTTTGATAATCCAATCTGTAAATGTTGCTTTTCCTGGTAGTTGTTAATAATGCTCAACAGCAGACTCTGGAAACAGTTTAAATAAGTGACTAAGAGAAATTATATAAGGTAAAAGCAACCAAAAGAAGTCACATAGTGTATTTATTATATGCAAATAAGTTCATCCCGTGCTTTGAAAATTTGAAAGGTTGTTCTTTTCTGTGATATACATTATACATTTTGTGTATATTTTTTTAACCTTCTAAGTATCATCATCATCATAAATATCATCATAATTCATATCGAATATTGATTGTGATTTCCTTTCTGAGTTTTTTCTTCACTAAAAATTAGAACGATTGCTCTTTTTCATGACATACTAAATACATTTTATGTATACATTTTTTAATCTCAATTTTAAATTGATTTAAAGAAGGTGAACTGGTTACGATATGGAAACATTAATCTTTGAATGATGGCTAAGCCTTCTTTGATAATCCAATCTGTAAATGTTGCTTTTCCTGGCAGTTATTAGCAATGCTCAACAGCAGACTCTGTGTAGATTGGAAACAGTTTTCAAAACAGCTGTATTTTTAAATTTACGTTCCTTTTTGTAACGACTAAATATATCAAGTACAATTTACACAGGATATTAATATATTTCAGTATTTTTTTTTTCATTTTATCGTTTGTAAATGATCATTTAATAGAATTTAAATTTTGTTCTAAATTATTAATGAAAACTTTCATCATAACATCAATTTCTGCTCCAAAGTGATACTCTTTTCTTTTTTTTTTTTTTTAATTGTCTTACACGAGCATGATTTTCTTCATAAAATAATAATACAAAACTTCATCAATAATTAATAACGCTTGATAATCTGATTATTGGAGTAATAGACTAGTTATGTACTGACAGATTTATTTACCTTATAAATTATTTTATAGAAATTAATTCAACCATTAAGCAAATAAATGATTAAAAATCATGTTCTAAAAATCATTTCGGATATTTTGATTAAAAAAAGCTTCTTATAATACATCAAAATAAAAAAATGTCAATTTTCTATCATTTTAATTTAGAACTTGCAAATCTAATTATGTCATGACTCTTATAAATGAAATTCTATAGATAAAACAACATATTGGTAATAAAAAGAAATAGGTATATAATTTTATTAGTAAATTGGGTTAGCAATTATTATCCATAAATTTATGTGAGGATTTATTTTTTAAAAAATATTATTATTATTATTTTATTTATTATTTGTTTATTTACACAAAAAATTAAAAATCATCTCAAATATAATCATTAACATTTTTATAGAAAATCTCTCAAATCAATCTGACCTTGAATTACTACTTTCATTAAATCATAATTTTAAAAACATTTTATTTATTAATTATTTACTGAACTATCACATACATTGTTAAGCAATCTTTAAAAAAATATTTTTTTTAAAAACCTTTACTGAAATACTTAAATAAATATTAATGATTGAATTGGTGTTATACTAATAACAATCGCATAAAAGAATGAGCATCATAACTTTAGATTAATTTTAATAAAAATTATTAAATCAATATATTCAAATAATTCACCACACTATTCCAGCGAATAATTATATCAAATTTATAATACATTCACATTTTTTTATGTAAATAATTTTTTTTTCAAATATCTCCATTTCTAACAAAAAAAGCAACAAAATTTATTCATCACATCGAAATATAACATTAAACAAAAATTTCCAAAAAATTTGATCATCTGGAAGCTTTATATAAAAATTCAATACTGATCATTTTACACCCGTATACACCATTGTATGACAATAAACAAATCCTCATTATACAAAACAATAAATTATATCATTCCATTTTTGGCGAAAGAAAGCGAAGAAAAATATAGCAACAAGATAAAATTTAAATATATTTTTTCCCTTTTTGATCCAAAATAACATCATTTCGAAATAAATATAAATGGAGAAGGCGTCGAACACCTGAAGATGTGAGATGGTAGTGGGGGAAAGCGTACTCACCAGGAAGAAAACTGGGACCGCACACTCGCACTTTATGAATCGGGGATTATCAAGCTGGCTTGTAATAGAATAAAATTCCTTTTAAAATTCGTAAAATAGTCGAAAACACAGAAACTGTACCAACTTGAACAAAATGCGAACAACCTGTTGCATTCGGCTCCTCCCTAGAGCAACAGTTGGCCGCAGCTTACTCAACTTTCTACAACATCACTATCGCCATCTATGGAGGAGGAAAATTACTACTGCATTATTTTAATGGTACCTGATGCTCAGGATTCAAAAAAAGAAATTTCCAGTAAAAATTTTTGAGATCCATTCATAAGAAATGCTGTCCTCTTTTCAATGATTAAGAATATGGAATTTCTACACCTTTTATAATATAATAAATATCAATAAAAATGAAATGATATTTTAAATATTGGCTATAAATAAGAAAATGAATATTATTTATATATACGAATTTTCAAGATAACTTTTGCAACAATACTTGAAAATTTTAACCTTTTTCCACTTTATATAATATTTTGAAGGTTTTTTTAATCTGTATAGTAACATATTTAGTAAAATTTTAAAGAATGCGTAGCATCTTATAATTATTTGTATTTTAAAAAAATCAAATATTAGTGAAGATAATTTTATTATTTTCTGAAAATCAAACAATCATGCGTTGCAATAAACAAAAATTGGTTGTAAATATCGATCATAAAAGAAGCTAAAAATAACAAACAGAATGATCCCAGCTTGTTATTTTGCAAAACGATTTTACGTATTTATGTTACGTATTGATGCCTTTATTCACAATATTTAATTTTTCTCACATTGCTAATCAATTATAACAAGAAGAGAGAGATACATTAGTGTTTCGTATCAAAGCAGAAATAATAAAAAAAATCAAAACCGTTCATACGCGATTTTTTTATTTGCAAAAGAAAATTGCTCGTTTTCTAATTATTATTATGCAAGATTATGATTACTGGCAGCTTCATATTATCGTTTGTGATTTTGATGTTCACAGGAAAGAATAAAGAGAAATATTATAAAAAGAATAATTTTTCTCCCATTTTCAAAATTCAAAAGATTCAATTCAATAATGTCAATTCACATTCACATTCTTCATTGATTTTCATAAGTTTTAAAAAAATTGCTTTTAATTATAGTGAGGGCAATATACACGGAATTAACTTTCATTTCACAAAATGAAAATAATTGTGTCTTTATAGGTAATAACTAAATGTATAATAAAATTTCCCTGGTGCGCGATGGTAAATAAATATAATAATTTTAATTACATATAGTATTTTTTCCTGTATTATAAATATTTAATTAAAGTAAAACAATAACTATGCCATCACAAAATATATAAAAATATATCTGTGTACTCGCATATAAATAAAAAAAGAATATATGTATTAATAATAAAAACGGCATTTTCTCTCATAAAACCGTTCTGTTTTAAGTATTTCATCAAAATATATTCTAAACTAAATTTGTACTGACTTTTTCCATTGCCGAAGAAATTTAATTTTGACATAATTAAATATTAGAAAATGTATAAAAAATGCATTAGAACATCACACACTTTCTAAGAGATAGGCTCTACTCTGCTTTGTATTTTATTATCACAATTAAAAAGAAGATAAATGCTTGTAGCTTGGAAAACTATTTGTAAACTACATGTTGTGATTTGCATGATGTAAAAATCCTTTAAAATACTTTACAGAGCAAACTATTGATTCTAAAGCTACGAAATTTGGTATGTAGTTACATGTCTATTAGAACATTCTTTTGAAGAACCATTTTTTTCTCTCAAAATATTATTTAGAGTTGAAATTAAAAACTAGATTAATTAATAGAAAAGTTAAAAATTTTTGGAGTAACTTTGGAGCATATTATTGTTAAAATCTATTAATATCACTTTAAAATTCGAAAAATACATATACATTTTTCTGTTACGACAAATATTTCTCCCAAATAATGTTTCCCTAAAATTTAATAAATTTTAAAAAATCACTCGATTTATATTAATTAACATTTGGATGATATTAAAGACATTGTATGCTTCAGGCTATCGTTGTTACATAATTAAAAGCAAATTTTTGAAATAAAATATAAACGAAACAATCCTAAAGCATGACGCTTACGATACTTTGGAAATCTATGAAAGTTTGCTCATAAAGAAATATCTTTGAATCGAATTCTTTGGCGAATATCTTTTAAATAAATATAATATAGCTTGAAATTGTATATATATTTTCAAAGAAGATGGCAATACATGTAATTTAAGCAGTATATTTCCTTTAAAAAATCTCTTTTCTTCCATGATTTATCAACTTGTAGCGTTTAATCCGATTCATAATTTGTCCTTAAAATTAAAAATATTGAAATCAATATCTTTTTTAGATCTCCTATCAGATAGCTTTCCCTTCATGAAGAGAATATTAAATGAAAATCAAGCGATTAATAAGTGCTAAATTCTAAAAGTGTAAGAATATTGTACTGAGAAAACATATATGTGCAGAAACTTCAGAACTTTAATGTATTAGAAAGTGGGCTTAAATATACATATGCACCTGAAACAAATAAAGTTAAATAAAAATCTGTTAGTAACTACTAAAAATCAATTTAAATATTTTTACATAGTCATTTAGAGGTACAACGGAAAATCATTTCTGTCGAAATCACTATCTTATTTTTGTATAAAAAGCAAAGCCCAGACGATTGTAATTGTCTAGATCATTTCGTTTCTTCCGTAATCATAATGAATTCACCTGAATATTCATTCGCTAGTATGCCATTAATTGCCCCCATAATTCTTCAAACTGTTGCTCAGACATTATTTTAAAATATATAGAAAATAATGGGGCAGATATAAATTATATATTTTGATTGGAACTTCGACGATAACTTAGTTTTAGTAATTTTCCACGTTTTTGAAACACCCAAAAGAAATCTTTCGCTTGAAAGATGAAAGTAATAATATTATAACAAAGGAATAATTAAATTAGGCCTGTTGAATTCAAATAAGGAAAAAATAAACTTTATTCTGTTTTTCCTTTTTCTTATACAAAATAAAGCATAATAATTGTCAAAAGAATTCGATTGCCAATGTTTTGATGAATCTCTTCATTTTAAATCTCTCTGAATACAAAGAAAACATTATTGTCTCTCCATATATATATGTAATTATTACAAATCAATAATGGTAAGAGATCTATGAAACTTGGCATGTGGACTTTAAACGAGAATTATCGATTTGTATCTAATTTTGATTAAAATGTGTCTGTAAGAAGACTTCTTATTCACAAATAGAAAGAAAATTGTTTTTATTTAGGACGAAGCTAAGCAAGCTCCAAACATTGAAATTATATTTAGAAAATTAGAGGAAAACATTCTTGACTTTTTAAATAAAAAATAAGCCCCTTAAAAATCTAAATTAAGCTTAATTATAAAACAGTATATTATAATACTGAATAAATACTGAAGAAATTTGTATACCATTTTCATTGATGAATTCTATTTCAAGACATTAAGTCGTAAAATTTATTGAAATTTATGCTAGATTTAGTATTTTTATATGAAATGTATGCTCAAATACAGATACTTTGTATAAAGAAAAAATATATAATCTTTAGCTATCTTGAAATATTTGTCTTTATTTGCAAGATTTTTTTTTATTAAACTTGAATCTTTATATATATATATATATATATATATATATATATATATATATATATATATATATATATATATATATATATATATATATATATATATATATATATATGCATCTTTTGAGTGGTTTAATATTTTTTTTTTTTTGGACAAAGGATCGTTCAATTTCATTCAGTTACAAATTTTTTACTGCCAAAGACAAGATCTGAAAGGATAAATGCTTATCAAATACAGGGTACATTTCAACTGCTTTTTCCAAAATGCATATCATTTTTGAGTACGTTATTGTTTACTGGACAAGAGGTTGTTCAACATACATTCGGTTTCGAACTTATTATTGCCAAACACAAGATCTGAAATCTTAAATGTTTATCAAACAACCGATATATTTCCAATGCTTTACCCATTATTAAATATTTTCTTACTCTATCTGAATCTACTTCAAAAGGTAACGGTTGTATCTTACAAAAAGCTCAGTTTTTGAATAAGTATCTTCCTTCGATATTTATTTGGACTGGAAAGTCAAGAAAATAACAATAAAAAAATCAGGTAAGAAACTTCGACAAAATATTTATGATGGCAAGCAGTATTTACTTTCAAATATTCCGTAATTTAACAAGCCTCTCATTGTTAGCCATGGTAAATAAAGTTCTAAACTGAAGAAATTGTTCAAGGAAACGCTGTATTTCTAAAAATATTTATCAAGACATTTTCTTCAAATATGAAACGAGTAACTTCTTCAGTATCTAATCATGATGGAATAGCAAGATGCTCAAGAGAGAAAAATGCACGGATATCTTTTATACTTTTTAAGAACTCAGCCAACATTAGAATTTTCGGAAAGACGATATTTCTTTCGCAAGATCCAGTTTTTGACGATGCAAAATTCCATCGTATTTTTCTTCCTGTTTAGATTTTTTTTCCTTCCTAAATCTGATATTTCAATTACAGCAATCGACGATATATATTTTTTTTTTCGTTTTTCTCTCTCTTGCTTTTGAAGAGAATTCGCCGAAATCATTTTCTTTCCGTATCTTTCGTTGGCCCTCGAACTCGTTGCCAGAACAAAGTAAAGAAATTTCTTCCTTTTTTTTTTATTTTTTGTACGTCAGACGATAAAGAAGAACTGCTGGCTGCTGTGTTTATTTTTGAGGTTAAGTTAAAAGTAGTGTCGCTTCTTGTTGTGTGTCCAAAGAATTTCCTTGCCCAATAAAGTGAAGCAATTGGTTTGTCTACAAAGTCAAGAAACCTGAAATACCTGAAAGAGAATTTTTCCCGTTACCTTAGTGATTTCTCGTTTCGATTTTTTCCCCTGCACTCTTCGAAACGGAACTTCAAAAGAAACTTGGAGAAGAAAGGTTTGTTCTGGAAACATTCCTGCGGCTTCTGATATTTTTCTTTCTTTCTTTTCTTTAATTATCCAGGAAAAAATATAAATCCTTGTCACAGTAGGTTTTCGGTAATCCAAGCAAATATCAGACAAGGGTATTTCCAGATTAACGAAAGTATCGGATTAATGTATCTTCATTAAGAAACACATTTTAATTGCAAAATCTGTATTTGTAGCTCTAAACCCACAGAATTATAAATATTTATAATTCTGTAGATTATAAATATTTGTGTGTGATATAATTTGGATTATATGCCCCTTCTTCCATAAAGTTAATGTTACTAAATATTAAAATATTGTAGCATGTTATATATATAACTAAAATCAGACCTCGCTTATCGATTGATTCATATAACGAATATTCACATAATTTCCAACAATAAACTTCATTGTTAGAAATTAGGCAAAAAGTAATATTAGGGATTGTCAAAAATCGGAAAGATTTGCATGATTATTAAATTGAGACCAGTACAAAGCAATTTTTTTAAAAAAATTTTGAAACGGTGTAAAAATAATTTTGTATAAAATATTTTCTCAAATTATAAAGAATAAAACTTCAAAATTCAATCAAAATGTTTATTTAATTAAAATTTTAAGGAAAAATTTGAAAAATTCGTTCCATCGTGCTCGTTTCCTCCTTCCAAGGCCAAAGTTAGTAGATGTATGCTATGAAGAATACCAGTACATATGTATACATCTTTATCTCTACTAATAATAAAGATGAATGAGGTGTGTGTGTGTGTGTGTTTTGCTGTCTACAGATCAAATTGTTTGACCTTCAATTATGCCCCATACATACTGTGGTAGGTGAAAACATGCCTCTTGGAGTGATTTTTGAAATTTTATTTAATTAAAATTTAAGTAAGTTGAAGTTTAACATTTATAATTTCATAAAATATAATTACTCAAAAATAGTTTTTATATTTTAAAATTTTTAAAAAATTGTTTTAATGTTATCAATTTAATAATTGCACAAATATTTTCCAATTTTCTTAAGAATATTTTGTGTCTGATTGCCATTTAAATACTGCATTATTATCTTGAAATTGTTTATTGTTTCATGAAATAATTTATCATGTGATATTCTCCCAATGTTGAAAGTTACATATGAAGAATTCTGTTTAATATCCGTGTAGTATATAGTTTAAGACAAAGAATAGGGAAATTATAAAACCTATATATTTAATACATAATAGTGCTATGATATCGTGTAACCGATCTTCATACGAAAAGTCATATACGCGATGAAGGGAAGATTTGTAAGAAAATTCAAATAGCATGGCGTTAATATCTCAGCTTGACGGAATCATAATAATAAATCAATTCTAAACAATGTAATTTATATTAAATACTACCAATATTCTCAGCAAACCTATGGCAATTTGTTATTATTTAAGATAAAGATTCTTTCTCACAATATTGCTCATTTTTACAACTAATTTTTCAACTAAAAATATATTTATTTAACGCAATTTATCACAAACGATAATAAATAAACTTCTAATCGTCGCTGAATACTTTTCAACACTGAAACTTTTTATTCCTAATAGATAGATTATCAGTATATGTATTATGTTTGCTTCTTTTTTACATATTTGATATGATATGCATCGATATTTTAAGAATTAAAATCATGAAAATCTAGTTCCATATTAACCACGTCTATCTGGTAATTGATGTAAGCAAATTGTTTTTTTTTTTTTTTTTCCAAAAAGACAGTATTTGGTCATTTTATTAAATGACATCTACTGACGAAAACTAAATCGCAAGCTTTAAAAGTTTAATTAATATTAAAAGTGGTTTAGAGAAACAAAGAAATTTTCAGGAATTCCGAGACCATTTGCAATTAGCATTCTTATTAAAAGCAGATATTTTCGAAAATATATCTGCTTCTTCTTCTTCACATCTTTGGAAATTTTAACTTTTTACACTTATTATTTTAAATGTTACAAATTGAAAAATTTAATATTCTGAATTGTTTGAAAGCCACATTATTTGTTTATGTATCATATATTTGATAAAGATGTATTTTATTTTATTCTAAAAACTGATAGTTAGGTCTTAACCACTTGTTTTATCTTTTGAGTTGATTTTGAATCGTTTGTTGTTTTTTTATATGTTGCTTAGTTGAGTAGGATGCCATGTAAAGTTTACATTTGCAGATGTGTTAGTGAAATCAATTTACTAGTTTTATTAAATATATTTATAAATAATATCAAATTATTAACATTATCATATAGTCAAGTATATTTTACCTAATATGTGGGCCGAAAGAATATGTAAAAATTTATAATACATAATTGTTTCAGCAATTCATTTATTTATTCAAACAACATAAAAAATAATTATTTACTTCATTTAAACTATTTTTACAATTAGAAATGTATGCCTTTTTCTAATGATTTACACATTATCTGCCTAGTAATTTCAACTTTTCCACGCTCTTATAATAGTTACTATATAATCACATGTATTCCAAATTTATTTTGATTTCTTAGTTGCGCTTGTTGTTGATTCCGATTCTCCAGAATCTATATGCGCGAAAATAAATGCTGTGACAGCATAATTCACTGAGAATCATCTTCTAAAGGTGCATAAATTCTAAATAAATTTATTCACATTTTTTTTCCGTTCCTGACTTCCATATTTGGCCTGTATCGTCGACTGATCCTGGTTCTAACAAAGAACTTTTAAAACTATCTAAAAATGCCAGTTTTAGCTAATAGAAGAAGTAAATTATTTAAAGATCTCTTCGCCAGTTTTCTTTCTTAGAAAAATGATTTCGCGCGCGCGAATGTGTGTGTGTGTGTGTGTGTGTGTGTGTGTGTGTGTGTGTGTGTGTGTGTGTGTGTGTGTGTGTGTGTGTGTGTGTGTGTGTGTGTGTGCGTGTGTGTGCGTGCGTGCGTGCGTTCATAAGTGCATAAATATATTTTAACAATTACGTGACTGAGAAAAAAAAAGACTTTTGAAATGTTAACTTTGATTTATTTCATTAAGGGTGTCCTTTTATGCACAAGAAGCGATGATAAAACGTCCGTTCACATCGCGATACAAGTGCAATAGAGGCAGAAATTTTTCCCTTCGGTGATTTTATTGAGAGATTTTTATAGGGATTTCCTTGACATGTGTAGACTCAGGAAAGAGAAATCTTAGGTACCTTTAAAAGAATGTTGTAAGCATTAAGGATTTCTATCCCTGCACTCGGAGAGTAAGAAAATGCTCTAGAGCATCAGTTTTATTTAAAATTAATTAAATAAAATATGAGAATTGGATCAGGAAATAAGAGAACATTTTAGAATGTTGTTAATATGGTCTAAATTAAGTTAATAAATTAGGAAACTAATTGAGAGTTAAATTAAATTTTAAAATATCATTACATATATATATCTATAGGTAAATATAATAATACAAAAACTTAATGATCAAACACATTTTATTTTTTATTAGTTCCAGGGAATATAGATAAAGTGCATCAAAAAACAAAGTAAGAGTAGTGAATCAAATCATGTTTTCGTTCATATTTGTCTTCGTGTAGTAATCTCGTCAACATAGGCCACTTGTTCGTCTACAGCCTGCCGATTACGATGCCATGGCCATACTTCTGAACATGTACTTCTCCTTATACCTCTGGAAGCAGTTCGCCAAGCATGCAATGTGTGCATCCTTGCACTGCACGAGTGCCGTCTTGTTCTCGGAACGGCGTACGCAGTCGATCATCATCAGCAAGCACTTCTCCACAGAACAAGCTGAAAAAAATAACAGTTTTAACATATTGTTAGCTTTAATATCACCCATGCTTTTTAGTGCTATAACAACGTTTTCCTGAAAAGTCAGGAAGAGGGAAAAGCACGTCAGAGCTCCCCAGTCCCATTCACTGTACCAATTTCTATTTTATTTGAAAATTTATGCTGTTAGATACATTATCAACGATCACTTCCTGTCCCTTTCCCCTCGTCAACATTAATTTTGGAGAGAGAAAATAATCATTGATAGAGTTCTCAGTTTTAACTAATGGGCTGATTCTGCCAATTGATTTTACTATTTTCCGTACATAGCTAAATAATAAGAATGTTCTATGTTTTTTTTTACTAATATAATATAAAATAGTATTTTCATTTGGTGTCGTAAGATGCAATTCATCAAAGTTGTTTGACATTATTAAATGAATGCTAATAATAGCGTGTATGGGCAGTTGCTCGCTAACAGGGGTTAGTTCTTTTTTACAGTTAAAATAAAAACAAAAATAAAGAGATCAAAATTTCTGAGACTCTCGAACAATGCTGGATGGTATTAAGTTATTGTCAAAAGTGGTAAGTGTTAGGTGATTATTAGTTTAAGATAGACCCAATTTTTGAAGTTTGACGCATTGCATTTCCGATAATGACATAAGGTATTATTTATTTGATAGTTACGTTTAGGCTTAACTAATTAATCATTTACCTGAATAAAAATATTTTAAAAACAAATTGAAAGAGAAATTGAAAAAAAATCATATGATATTCTGCATTGGAAAATGTACTTAGGAAATATTCTTATTGAATAACATCTTGAAGAATAATTAGAACACTAAAAATTATTGCCAAGATTATATAATAAAATTAATCTTTTTGTGAAAGCGAAACTGGAGCAGAAAGAATAAAGGCATTAATATTAATTGTTGGGTACGTAATTAAATATACTTTATAAAGTAGATTCATTCTTCTTTGTTCTCAGAAAAGAGATTCAACTTGAGAATATTTCAAAAGATGATTAACAATTCGTTAGTAATAATACCAGCTATGTTACATAAAGAATTTTTTGATATTTAAATAATGTTAGAATTGATTTTTAAAAGAATGTGAAAATTTCAATATCTTAAATAAATCTATAATAAATTTTTGGTTTTGGATCCAAAAGAAAATATTATTGTTTCTATCGGTAGATGGCACTATTAAAAGAATACTTTTTCAAGAATGAAATTTGTTTCAATTTCTCACCAGATGGCAGCATGACACAGCCCTTTATACCTAGGATTGCTGAAATTTAACCTAAGTAATGGTAATTAAAAAAAGGAAAATTAACTCACATTCGCCGAGATTTTCAGCGACATATCTGTCGAGCAGAAAAATGCGAAGAAGAAAAAAATCTCTCGAAAACAAGAATTCTAAATTAGAACTATAAAGTATAATATGAAAATATTGATTTTGAATCCTTGAAAGAAAATGTTTATTAGAAATATTAATAATATCTCTGAATTATTTTCAGTAATAAAATATCTCTAAAGAAAAATAGTATTAACATCTATAATTGTAAAAAAAGCAGGGATCCTTTTAATACTTATTTAAAATTTGCTAAAACATTTAAATTGTCTATAATTTTTCCAAGTTTATTTAAATTATTATTCCATTATTCAGATATTTGTTTGTAGTAATATATAAAACTTCTCCGTTTCTTACTAAAATGAATGGGAAAGAACAACTGAAACGATCCGAATTCTAGCATGAAATAGATAAATATATTTGTTTATTAAGTTAGGCTATATTTGGAAATTTAGCAACAACTCAGCTATATTTTTCACCCGTTGTTGTTTTTGAATACTTATTGACGGATATACATTTATATCCTATGTATGAATGATATATTTATTGTGAATTTAGAAAGACAAAAATGAATAACACCACAGATAGATCAACTGAAGAACAGATCTCTTATTTACTTCCTTTCTTTTTTATTTTTGAAAAGAAATTCGGTTTTTTTTTTCAAATGCTCCTTACATTATGCGATATTTTAAATTCCAATTATTCGCAATCTAAAAATTAAATGAAACAATATTCGTATAAATTGAAAAATGAGTAAGATTATTGATAATAGAAAATTTTGCGAAATAAAAGTACGGAAAAATTCTTCATACTATTAAATTCAGAAAGCCGGCGTCCTGGCATAGGGGTAGCGCGTCTTCCCCGTGATCTGGGCTTCCCTGGGTTCAAGTCCCGGTTCGGGCATGGTTGTTCTTCATCTGTTCTATCTGTGAGATGTGTGAATGTGCCCCCCTGTAAAATGGGGCTGTGCAAGCGAATGTGATGCGTGAGTAGCAAAATCGTACTCTTGGCCCTAGTTGGCGCTACTAAAAATCAAGAGACGCTCTCTTTCAGCTTAAAATCGATGACTTCGATCAACGGGGCTTGTCCATGGCAAGTGCCATCAGAAACAACAACAACAAATTCAGAAAAATCATTCTATTTATTTTCTTTAACATAGTATATATAGAAATATAATACTCACCACTGGAAAATTCATCATTAGGGATAGACTTTTTGGTCCACCAAGCTGTAAGAGAAATTTTAGAATAAATTCTTTTAATAATGATACATCCTCTATATTAATGAATAATATTTTATAATTTTTAAGCAAACTGGGACATACTCGACAGTGAAAACTGCCTAAATTTCAGTTATTCAGTCCAAAGAGTATTTTATCAATGTAAAATCTAATACCTGGTAGAAAAGTTAGAACGAAGGGTTTGTTTTAATTATAAAACAGTAGAAAAATATTTGTTTCTTAAAATATTTGTTTATTAATAAAAAATTGAATGTGTATTGTGGTGCGATACTTTTAATATTAATAACCACAAATCGGTACGCTCAAGAAGGACTAATTTTAAGTAAAATAACTTCAAAATTAGTAAAATATATTTTTAATAATGCAGTGATCTTTCTTGAATATTCTAGTAATAAAAATTTCAAAAAAAAAAATAATGAGTTCTTGTAACTTAAAAATCTACATTTTTCATGATAAATAACCTCTAAAGATTAATATTATTGTACTGAAAAAATAAAAATATGCTTAATAGTTGCATAATATTTGTAAATATTGTTGTGTTAAACTTCATACGATTTTAATGAATAGAATGCGTTCTGTGCGTACCGAAATTTGGAGGAAATGTGTTTCAAGAAAAAGACAAAAATATCTATAAAAAAATCTATCTTTCTATCATAAGAACTGCTGCTAGATTCATGTTAAATAACAATTTATAAACTTTAAATTTTCCATATCTACCTATCTCTGCAATCAGTGAAATGCCCCCTAAATTTTTTTTAAATAAATTTTCTTTTTACAAATATTATCTGTTCCCTTAAAGAAAATGTGGACATTAATAATAAGTAAAGTCCTAAGTAATTAATATACAGAAGTCTTGTGCAAGCGTGGATCAAATAACTCTAGCATGTTATTTTTATAGCTTATTTCATTTAGAAGAATTTTATGATTTCATTACAAACATCCTCCTAAAATTACATAACAAACTTATCTCAATAGTTAACAATAGTGAAATCCTTTATTTCAAGCGCTAAGAGCAAAAAGGATCGAATTATTTGTCTCTTTTAATTACTGATCTTACTCGTTTATTAGTTTCTTTCATCAAATAATCATTGGCGCCAGATTTTGATATAACTTAAAACAATACATGCAATTTTGACTTGTATATATACCATCAAAAAATAATGACAAATCAATTTGCACATCTAAACACAAGAAACAGGTTTTGAAATTCTAAAGCTATGGAAAAAACACTAACTAATATCGAGCCATAATAATTAGGAAAGGACTTCAAATATTGATTGAAATATTTATAAAAAATGAAAATCTGTAGATTTCCATTGCTAAAACATTACACAGGAAGTCAGAATGTAACACCGGAAATGGTTTTGAAACAAAAAAAAAAAAAAAAGAATAAACAAAACCCATCTTCCAGTGAGGCATGTGCGTGAATTTGAAATGCAATTGTATTTTTTTTAATAACTTAATTAAATGGCAGCTGCTTTGTGCTTTGTTTTTATTTTTTAAAATTGCTCCTCTTTTTATAAGGAAAGGAAGAAAGCGTTGCTAAGCAAACAAAGGAACCAAAATTGCAACTAATGGCCATTTGATATCCAAAATGCTTTTGGGCACATTTCACACAATCTATATTTATATTTGTAACGAATTAAAGCAAGAGAGCACTTACTGTTTCTTTTTTCTAAATTGTCCTTCCACCCATTTGAAGAAGACACAGCAAGTGAGTCGTCGTTGTATTCTGTAAAAAATTACATAATTTTACAACCTATTATTATAATTTCAGTATAGTATCTAGCTCTAAGCATTAAAAATATAATGATGACATAATGCATATAAATTTCTTTTTATAACACATAGAGAAAATTTCATGGGTGAACCGGAGTTTAACCCCCTTTTTCGCCAAGTTGTGATAACAACTTGCGATTTTTGAAAATTTCACCAAGCAGGGGGTTAAACTCCGGTCGTACCTTAAAATTCATATCAGGTCTCCCAAGATGAATTATTTGAGTCGATTTCTCGCCAAATGTAACCTAGCCAGCTTTTATTGCAACCCTATTTGCCATTTCTTACTATCAAAGAAATATTTTGGCGTGCTTAATAACTATTAGCACAATTGAGTTGTTCTTCACCAGAAACCAAACACTAATCTTAAATTTTACCATTATGCTTAAAGCTAATGATCTTGAAATATTATAGTTATTAAAGGCCTTCATATCATATTGAATATTATTTAGCAAATCTCAGTGGTAATCTGCTTAACTTACTCTTGATGTGAGTTTCGATTGCTATTGATTATAGCGATGCGTAATAATAAAGTAACACTAGAATGTCAAGTCTGTGTAAAATTTATTTTAATTCGTCTTTTTTAGCATTCAAAGCTTTTATTCAAAAATCTTTGGGTGAACCGGAGTTTAACCTCCTTCTTTGCCAAATCTGGCAATCTCCGTATTCTCTAGATTGTTGCTGTTGCCTTGTCTAGTAGTGCAATAGGATTAGATCTGTCCAAAAGTGTCTAAAACGGCTTTGGCCACATCAATAACCTCAGTAGAGTAGAGGAGTTGATGCGGTGAATCGAGATGGATCTCGAAGAGCTTCGCCAAAATGGCTGGGAAATCAAAGGTATGGTCGGGGGAGAGTGCAGTATCAATGCAGTGAGGACAACTTCTGTAGCTTCGATGGCCATCGGAAGATATTTTTTCTCTAGATTGTCAAACCTATTATTTTCGCCTCTATTATGCGCTATGATTGGACACGGCGCAAGATCGTTGTTGGCGAGTTGGCGATTTTTAAAAATTGCAAGCAGGGGATTAAAACCCGGTCGTAACAAATCTTTTTCTAATAAACCTTCACTTCAGATCCTTCTACATTCTCTAAATACTTTTGATATTTTTAAATGGACTCTTTTCGTATTAGGTGATAATGGCTTTTGTTGCATTTTCATCACATTTAAATCAATAAATAAATCAACATTAGAACATTAGAGATAAATCTATAAAATATATATCAGTTATTTGAATCATAGTTTGATAATAGTTTTAAGTACCGATTTCAATATTTTGGGCCGATTTTTCTGCTAAATGTATTCTTGGCAATTTCTGTGCAACTCTAAAATTCGTTTGCTACAATATCTCGTGATCATCCGAATGTGTCGGCCTTTTGGCGAATTTTTGAAAGATTGGTTTGAATTGGAAAGATTGTCTTGCTTGGCGAGAAATCAGGTACTAGTATTAAATCTTATCATTTTGTAATTGTATGATATATGCAAATAGAAATGTATAATAATGGCTCGACTGTAGTTTGGTGTGCCGTTTGCCGTGCCAAGGATACTAACAACACAAAATTCCGAATCAAGATGGATGAAAAGATAAACAAAACTGTAAAACAGTTATTCCATCATTTTAAGATTGGCATTGTTGGCATTTTTGGCGAAATGAAAAAGTTCTCTAAATAGATTTTAACCAATATAATTGCTTTTTTGTTGGTAGCTTTAATTTGTTTAATTCTAAATGTGGATGTAGTCACATCAAACAAATTGTAGGCCAAAAAATTTTTATCCATTATTCTTTAAGAGAATTTTTATCTCATGAAAGAAAGTTTAAAAGGGTAAGATTGAGCATTAATTATCGTTTATGAATAGGCGGCACTTGAGTATTAACTGAATGGTGTTGGCGAACTTTTAGCTTAACTGGTTTCCATTGTAGGATATCATTGGCGAACATAGTTGATACGATATATTATTATTTAGTGATTGTTTTGGTCATAAATCTGCGTTAATAAACAAGTACCAAATATTTTATACAGTTATACTGCAACGTTAAATCTTTAAAATTTGTGATAAAGGCAATTTCTGTTCTGATACATTAACAATTCTTGGTATTTCGGTAACGCTAAATTGTTGAGTTAATCATTGGCAAGAAATGGAATAATACACACCTGCATCGACATGCTGCCAGGCAAGAACTAAATACAAGCAGGATATAACGATGAAACTGAAAAACGTGTGAGAGTAGGGCATTTTATTCTTTCTATTGAGTAAAGAAGCTACCTGCAAAAAAAGGATAAAACTATAAAAACAATAAATAATATATTAATTATATAATTATTGGAATAACAACTTTATTAAGAGTTAAGCGAAGACACTTCGAGGAGATCACTCACGATCATTTGCCTTGGGATTTAATAACATATTTGTTTATAGTAATCAATTTTCTAATTAATAAAGTTTAAAATTTATCTTAATAGGTTAAAAAAATTTCTGATATTTTGTGCAGGAAACATAAATATTATTTAAATAGGATAACATTTTTTTTTTCATATGAATAATATAAGATATGAATATTTATCAAATTTTCAGGTTTAATTTTTTAAAGAATATTTTCTCTTGGTTTCATCGGATAAGAGAAATGATAGGATGCAACAAATTATAAGATAAAAACATTTATACTCAGAATTTTCCCCTATGGATACCAAGAATAATAAAAGAAATTTCAATTTAAATTGAAAAATAATAATTTTTTTAATATTTAAAGCTACGTAAAGATATCTAACACTTTCAAGCAGCGCTGTAGTTATCAAAAAGTACCCGAACTAGAGGCATGAATTAAGCTATTCCAATTATTGATCAAAAGTTTTCGCATCCTCAAAGTAATTTTCTACAGTATTCACAGCCAGACAAGAGAAAAGGCATACAACATTCTACAATTCATTCCTACAAAAATCCTTCCAATCATCAAAATATGTCTTCAAATTGCTTTTTTGAAACCCCAAACGATTTTATTCTGAATTTTCTTTTATCAAATTATTGGACTCAAAATGGTGACCACGCAGAAACAGCTTCAACTCTGGGAATAAAAAAAAATCACATGTTGCCATATCAGTCCAATATGGAGTATGGAATTTCAACAGTTGTATTTGATGAATTTTTAAATTCATAAATAATATTGATACTGAGAAAAATGCATTAACATGATGCAAAGCCCATGAGTTATTCCTTCGTAGTTTTTGTTTTTAATGTTTTCCCTTTAGGAATAGGTTCGATAATGTCTATAATTGTTAAACAGTGATCGCTAAGCGCCAACTCTCTGATTTCATTCCATAACTTGGATTGGCTTAGTGATCGTAATTCATTTATGACAGATTTTCTTCGTTCTTTACAGATTTTATTCGCTCAAATACTCTTGTTTTTGATAAATAGTTTTTCTTAAAGGCTGTTCTCAATATTTCAAATATTTTTGTTTCAATATTTATTTTCAGCAAACAAATCTTAAAACATATTCTTTACTCAATTAGATTCATTATTTTGGGAAAATCTACAATCTATAAACAGTATCTCATTATAAACGAATATATTTTCAAACGATAAAGTGAAACTAATTCCTGATTGTTGCCAAATGTTTATAATAGTCGTAAAAATATCAGATAAAAATTTGCAGACGATATGTATTAAACATGTATTTTAAATGAAGCATTTGAATACTTTTCGAACACATTAGTACATTTAGTTTAAAAATATTATAGCATTTAAATTCTCTGTATAACATTTTAAAAATGCATTATGTAACTTATCGAACATAAATACCAACGCAAACTTTATCAAAATAATGCAAATGTAAGGAGAAAGAAATTCTTACCTAAAGCAGATACTGACGAAAAATCTAGAGTGAACGCTCTTCAGTAACACAGCCTTTATATATGTTTGAGAAGAAGGTCGTTCGATAGGTGTTATCAAACATGTAAGGATTTCGGCAACAAAAATAGACCTAATTATTGCCAAATAATCCTGCTGGATTTCTAAAAACACCCACTGGCACCGAACATCCATCTTCATTTAAGGAAATGCCCTTTAAGCTCGAGTACCCTCTTGAAACTCATGGTATTTACATCGATAGGATTCCCAGAAGGTATTGAGGATTATATGACCTGACCAGAAGAGATCTCGGTTTAGTTTCGATGTCAGAGAATCTTTACTTTGATTTCTCTTTCTTCAGCTTCTTGTTGTTTTGAGCTCAATATGTGTTAGCGGATTGGGGAATTGAGATTATAATGAATTGATAGAGCATCGCTTCAAATCTTCAAAAGACAACGCGATTAAGTCTTGATTGTGAACAATTTCTATTTTTAGAAGAGAAGAAGCCTTTCAGGAGTTGTTGCAGTTTATTAGACAGCTATAAACTCGTATTAATTAGTTTTTATTGCTTACTTGCCACCTTATCAACCAGTCAAATATGGTGGTAAAATGATAGCTAAAATTTTCACTTAAATATTTTATGTGACTTGGTCTTAATGGATTCCTCAGCAAAATATTTTTAAACTCCAGGTTTTGATAGCCAAATATTTCTTACTGTTATAGAAGCCATACCATTTTGTTCATTGAGCGATACATTTCCTAGTTTTCTGTCAAATTTCCTAAAATTTTAACTTTAACTAAAATAATTAAACTACAATCAATACATTTTTTTTTTGCTGACACTAAACACATTCTCTAGTAATATGAGTATGAAGATAAAATCTTTCAGCATTGAAATCTTAAATAGAACTATGAGTTTATCGAATACGATATAGTTACAATTAATTATATAGATATTTAAAAAAATTAAAGTAATCGTTTTCTTGTGTCTTTTCTTCTAGAAAACTATATTTTATATTTATTTCATTTCATACAGACACATGAAGAAAATTACCCTTGTCTAATGTAAATTTAATGGTAAAATTACCCTTAAGTTTGTAGTGAGATTTTATTTATTCTTTTAATTTGACCTTTTGTCAATGTGCTGGCAACATGTTGATAAAGGTTAATCTTTCTCATACATGCATAACATGCTCATGCAGATTAACTTTTATTTTCATTTCATACAAAATATTTTTTAAAGTATTCTAAAAATATTTTTTTAAATTAATTGAAACAGAACAAAAATTCAATGACCAAAAATTGGTTTAATTGAATAGAGAATATTTTGAGTTTTAAAATGATGCAAAAATCACTTTTACGTTGCATTATTTTCGAAAGTTATCGTCGAAAAAGCCAACATTGTATTTCATTTATAACTAATTGCAAATCTAATTAATTTTTTTAAGTCGCACTAAATCACGCATTTGCATTTTCCAAAATAGATATGTTAAGAGTTTGTTAGCTCTGAATCCAACGGTCTAGCCTGTAAAACGCCAACACACTCACATAGTTATTTGTGAGTTTTATTACAAGTTCCGTTTTATTAGATGATCCAGCATCGCACAGAATTTAAATCATTGCATATATAATCCTATCACTTTTAAAACTACTTTTATAAAAAAAAATATAGAAAATCTTTTTATTGGCTGAAATTTTTATCACATTTCGTTATCCGCTTTTAATTAAAATTATAATATAAAATGAACCAGACGTTTTTAAAAACTACTGCTAGCTAATTTTCTCCTTAAATTTTTTTTAAGTTTCTTGTATTTACACTGCAAATTTGTTTCACAAACACCTAAGTTTAAGAAAGACTATCTTCGTTTAAACGATTGACTTTAGCAAAATTTGAATCATTGTAAATAACTATTTTGAGACAAATAAAAGCATTATCAAAAAATGTACTAAATTAAGAGACACATTTTTAAAAATATTATTAGAGCAATAAATGTAATAAAAGCGAAGCTATATTAATATATAATTAATTGAATATTAAATTAATGTTTGCATTTTGGAACTTTGACAGTATTCTTTTTCCTGTTTTATATAACGAATTTCACAAAATTTGGTTGAGTTCATGTTCAGTCCATTTGTTTAGAAAGAGTTGTGGAACAATGTACATATATATATATATATATAGCCACAATGACTTATTTATATTAATTAGAATTGTTCTTATTTTTAAAATTTTATTCTTGATATCCCTTTACATTAGATCTGATTTTTCGCATTGTCTAGATTTTCGTTTCTGTTAAACATCTGAGAATGGACAATTAGTAGTCATATTATTATTTATTAAAAATTATAACTTATTCTTAATGTTATAAAGTTCATTTCAGTTAAATTAACCTATTAATACTAAAACATAATATTAAATCCGTTTTTAATACATTTTCTTTTAACTCATTTCATCTTAGTGAAATTGAATTTCATTATTCCGTACAATTTTTTGTTCATTTGTTGTTCTAAACATTTATAATTTTGCACACTCATATATTCTCGATGACAAAACATTGTTGTAATATTTTAAGAACTTTATTTTCTTTAAACCACTCATTAAATTTAATTTTGATTCCTGTATCTATAATGTATTACATAAAAACAGATCTCGAAATTGAAAAGTAAAAAAATAATTGAAAAAATAAATTTACTATTTAGTATATTAATAAAAATGTGTTTTAAAGATAGTTTTTAATTCAATTTATTATAATTTCATCTATTAAGAATCTCATGGAATGTGAGGGCCACGGTGGCCTGGTGGTAATGTCTCGGCTCGCGAGCCATAGGGTTTCAGGTTCGAGACTCAAATCAACCGAAGAAAGTCGTGTAAGGGGGTAAGGGTTGCACGTTAAATCTGTCAGGGTCAAACGTCCTCCTGCTGGTATGGTGTGGAGAGGGAGGTGCTAGAGCAGGTGACGTCCTCGTCATCTGGAAGTGGTTCAAAATTACGAGGTCCGTCCCAAAAAATAGCCCTAGTGTTGCTCTTCAAGGGGACGTTAATGTAACTAAACATGGAATGGGACACTTAAAAAATGTTGCAATCCTTTTGTTTATAAATTTATCTATATTCCAGAATTTTCAGATGGTTGTGTTGAATCCTGAACCGAAGAAAGATAGCACGGAAAGCAAAAGCTCAGAAAAGGGCAAACAGAATAAACTTCTTCTTTATCATTTTGAAAAAGGTAAGAAGATCATGTCTTCGTTTTCATTTGTATGTGTGTGTGTGTAATCATCATACCTGAATTGATTATGATTTCAATTTTATTAAATTATTACTATATGGACAATATGCAGCATTTTTTCTTAAATCAATCATATTTTAAAATATACAATTTATAATGTAGTGATATTTTTCTCACTTTTCCTTTCCTTTCAAAATAAATTTTTCTATCCTAACGTAGGCGTTCTTTATGTCTTTGACAAGGAAAAAAAATCTGTTTAAAAAAGAATTCGAATAAACAAATAATGATATTTTAATTAAATTTCAAGATGGCTTGCCCTTTCCCAACTTTTTTTCGATCATATTTGCATTCATATATGATGGCGAGTTCAAAACGATGTGGTTAACTACGTATTCGTAAGAGTAATGAAATTTAAGCCAAAACAACTGATTAATTTACTTTGTATGAAATTAGTTTATTTTTGTCGCTGGTTTTTGTTGAGCTCTATTTTCTCTCATGAGCTTTTTTTAATTAGACAATCCTTATGTTTGATGTCTATCCCGTTACTAAGAGTATATTGTTACAAAATTTTCCTTATGGGTGTAATGAGAGGCAATCCAATAAGCAGGATCTTACAAAAATAAAGCTCTTTATTTTAAAGAAGTCTACCAGGAAAACTCTAAAGAAGCACAAAGCAACAGCAATTGTATCAGTCAACAAAAGATATCGCCAATCAGTCGCAATAACACAGAGCATTCAATCACTAGCTCGGCAGCTTGCTTGCTGTCTTGAGTGCTTGCTTTTTGTAGTCTCTCCGCAGGAAGTGATGTCACTGACAGGAAGTGATGTAATCTTTGGAAAGTTCCAGAACTTTCTCCAAGCTTCAGAGAAAAACTGATCTCGGTTGATACAATGTTCAGACCATCTGGATTCTTCTAGAAAATTCGTTTTGTCCCCAAGGTCGCCAAATTTCTCGCCGAGTTACCAACTTTTGTAGCCAAAATTAGCATATTAAGGATACGTTTTACCACTTTGTAATAATATTGTATTAAAAAAGATAGCCTTTATATTCGTAAAAGTGTTGATCATGCAATGAAATTGGTAATAGTGGCACACTGTAGTGATTTAATGTAACTCCAAGATGAAATTGTAAACAATAAGATCCGGAACTACTTAAATCAGGCTAAATTTTAAGTAACATAATGCAATAAGATTCACATAGCCCTTTTGAATGAACGCATTACAGCTGCATCCATTAACTCACGTGAAAAATGAAAATAATGAAATGATAATATTAACAACTGCTTCTTATTCCCCTGACTGGCAATATAGAATTAAAATTACAATTTATCATGTCAAATTAAGTCAATAAAATTATATCATGGCAAACACCAATGATTATTTCATAATTACCTTGTATATTATACTTAAAATTGTACTATACTCATTTTAAATTTCTTGTATACAAAGATTTGTATTCGTCAAAAAAGTCGACCTCGAGATTTTGATGAATTACCGCGTGTCAAACCTTACCGAATTCGAAAAGTATAATTTTCGCATTATGTCTATCTGTCTGTGAGTAAATAACTAAAAATTGTTTTGAGTTATACAACTGAAATTTGGTATATGGAATTATGGACCAAATTTATAGATTCTTTCGATCGATCTACCTAGCAGTCTGCGTACAAGTGTACTCAGTAACCACAAAATGCAAAGAGCAAGGTAATCAGAATTAGATACACATGCTTGCATCTACAATATAGACACATTAAAAGATTTTGTGATCAAAATGACTCGCGTTTTCTTTTTTCAGCTTCGAGTTTCAGATTTCTGCGCAAATTGCCCTTCCTGTCCGGACTGTGGGATTCCCATCCGAGCAAGGCAATTGCGGCAATAATGGAGAAGAGTGAAGCCATCGCCATTGCCGAATTCGTCATGAAGAAGTTCCGAGAAATTAGCATTTATAACAGACTAGAATTTCCATTGTCAGGTGTAAGTATCAAAACAAAGGGACGTATTTTTGAATCAAATGCTTTTAAGCAATTTATCATATATATCATAAGCAATTTATCAGATAGTGTAGACACAAAATTAGATGGATTACTTTTTAGTGAAACAATCCAGTAATGTAAGTATTTTTAATTGCATTTATGGTCTTTTGATGGACATCATGAAAACCCTCTCAAGTAATAAAAATCAAAGCAGAAATTTTCATATCTTAAAATCTTCTGCTACGATGGCATTGGAAGCATATTTTCTGTAGATATATACTATATTAAGATATTTTTGAGTGATTGGAAACAAAGTCGACGGTGCCCAAAAGTTAAAGGCACACATGACACACAGTATATAGGGAGAAGGCAATATCTCTTTTTCCGAAATTTAAATGTTTATTATGAGACTAGTACATGTAAAAGTCTCAATTTGCTCCATTGATAGAGTATAGGCGTCTTTCATATTTTTTTCAGTTGTCCGGAGCTAAGGCATTCTTCTTCTTGTTGTTGTTTCTTATGGTACTTGCCATGGACAAGCCCGCTGTTACGAAGACAGCGATTTCAAGCCGGTGGGGGAGCGTTTCTTGTTTTTATAGTAGCGCCAACTAGGGCCAAGAGTAAGGATTTTGCTACTCACGCATCACTCATTCGCTTGCACAATCCCGTTTTACAGGTGGGCACATTCACACATCTCACAGATAGAACAGCGGAAGAACAACCATGCCCAAACCGGGACTCAAACCCGGGAAGCACAGATCACGGTGAAGACGCGCTACCCCTATGCCAGGACGCCGGCTAGGCATTCTTGCAATTCATTGCGATTCAAAACACTGCCCCCTATTATACAAAGCTATAATGTCTCCGCAAATTATTTCTAGAAATTTGTAGGTAGAAAAAATTATTAAAAGTAATGTCATCGATAATTCGGTGGAGAAATTTCAACTTCCAGCAAGAAAGAAACAGGATAAAATTATATCAAACTAACGGAAAAACAGCATAGGCAACAAAACACACTAAACTTTTCTTTGAATTTGGTATTGTTAATCACATTTTGTCAGGAAAAAGTCATGAAGAAATTTATACTTTGCATTCTGAGCAAACTCAACCAAAATTATGCACGTTGTAGTGGGCAGGAATTTTTTCCGTCGCTGTGCTCCTTGTTTATATGGTTCCTATAGATTGATTGTAGGATCCAGTAGCAGAGATTTTGTCACTGAGACAGATATTACTAATATACTAAGCATCTTCGAACATTTTCTACAATAGTTTCTTTGTCTCCATTAGTTGTGTGATGACAATCAACGCTCATGATCGCAATTTCTAAAAGAGAACCTTTAAGCTTTTGTCTTCGTTTTATCTTTGTATTTAATATTGAACGCTTCATCAAAGAATATGTTGTAATTCTGTTTTGTAAATACTTTTTTCTTTATTATAGTATCTTTTTATATTTATTTTGCTTTTTTTACCGCGCTGTCAGTTGATCTCTTTTTTTTTTAAAAAATTATTGTTGTGTCCATTATCATTCCATCTGCGCATCGCCTTTTGCTTAAAATATTTTTACGATTTTCACAGAATTAAAAGCTGTTTCCATTTTCTACCATGCCAACATACCATGCTCTATGACAATTTTAATTCTTCTTGATACCAATTACCAACCTATGAATATGAAGTCACTTCAAAAAACATGTATAAAATATATATCCTTACATACATTTGAGTTCGAAATTACGCCGGGTAAGATGGCAGATTCTCTCTTCCTTTAGATTCCCCCTCTCAAATAAACCACTACAATTGTGTCGGATACATTTTTGATGATGAGAAGCTGAGACATTAGAAAGGAGTTGATGCATTAGATGTCTAGATAGGGCGGGACTGTGTCATTTAAGGTCTATGGCTAGGTACTTTCTTGATTATTAATACGACACATACATCCAAAGGAATTTTCCTATTAAATGACTGATTCTTGACAATAAGAAAATTATTAATAAAAAAAGAATGAAAATATTTTTTCCGTTTAAAATCTGGAATTAGATCAAATGTAATGAGTCATTTCTTTAACATCAACTTATGTATGATATATGCTGATATGTATGACTTATTTATGTTAGGATGAGTTCTCTGAGGTAATCACTTGGTTATAGTTGGAAAATGCAATTAGTTTTTGGGTGATTTACTATATTCCAAACAAATTTAGATATTATTTTTCAAGGAAAATACATTACCATGGTAATAATAATAATAATGAGATGTATAGAAAACACAATGTCCGCTTTCTTTCATTTTCAAAATAAACAGATAGTATTACTCAGACACGTTAGGTCATCTCTCATATTATCTCTCAATATTCTGTAATTTCTGAATTAATGTCTACTGTTCTTTGATTTAATAGCCACCAAAAAAGAAACGTAAATTGCTTCCTTCCATCCATTGGGAATCTAAAGAGAGTATAAAACCGATAGAACCCAAACTGCCGATCGCTATAACCGCATCTTCAGAAGGCTCCATCGCCAATTGCAAGAGCAAGAGAAATCATAGGCGTTCACCTCACGGATTGACAATATTCACGACGAGGCAGAAAAATGTAGCCATTACCAAAATCCAACGAAGTTTTAAGAGAAAATCGAAACTGAAGCAAGAGTGCAGCATTTTACCTCCTTTGAATATATCATCACCCTTGAAGTCAGCAAAAACACTATGTTTGCTATTTAGAGGATGCATCAATTTTGTGAGAGCATCCAAGTTTTCTGCCGATGAAGATATCGATTTGTTGCTGAAAAAAGTAGTTCAGAATGGTAAAGTTGTCAACATACAGGATCATTGGAGCAAACTAGGTAAGTTCAAGGTGATTCTAAAGGTCCAAGCCTTAAAGGTGTTCTAGCTTTCTAAACTAAATCACCTTTAAAGACACTCAAACAAAAACACCATATATGAATATTAGAAGGCTTCTTTTCCCCTAAGAAACTTATAATAATCCAACCACAATTTTTATCAAGAAGCAGAAGACATTCAGTAAATTATTCTGAAGCAACAAACTTCCATTTAATGTATTGAAAAGCCAATGGAAATGTGCACAAAGTATTATTTTGGCAGTGTAGGGTTGTAATCTGATGTGATATCAGTTGTTCTAAAATAACAGCATTTAATTTAGTGACAAAGAAGAAGATGGTTGGTTTACCACACTAACTACATTCCAATTTACAGCTCTATTGTCTACTGCTTACATGAAGAAAATAATACATAGAAAGCTTCCAACATGAAACTAGCGCATCTTGTGGAAGGAGTCTTGTAACAACAATTGTTTTTGCATCATAAAAGTATTTTTTTTTGTATCCAAAGAGCGTTTTTTTCCGTAAATAGACCCCCCCCACACACACACGCACACACACGCTGACGAACCTCTTCTTTTCAGACCTCTCTGAGTCCGAAAAACACATTTTTGGCGTTATATTCTGTCTGTCTGTAAACACTATAAAAGCACTTTGAATTAAACGGATGGGCTTTTAAATTTCATTTTTAGTAAAATTTGTAAATTTATATCAAATTTTAAACGAAGACCATTTAGAACAAGTCAGCATGCCTTGCTATTCAAATATAGCAAGCGCACGATAACTATAAAAAATGCGCACGATATATATAAAATGACGATATCTAGATGAATACAATCAAAGTGAAGAACATCAGCATCCAAAATGTCGATATATATGACAAACTTGGACGAAAATCTTTCAGAGTCCGTCGGTCTGTACTCTTATAAGCATTTAAACACAATAACTCAAATAGGCAATGATTTAAATATATGAAATTTGGTATTTGATTTTGTAACTATAGTAGTTTTGTGCCAAATTATGGCTTCAATCGATCGAAAAAAGGTGTACGAAATGCGCACCGCTTTCAAAAACGTATATTAACTAAGTCTCACCAATTGATAGAAAAAAAAATCGCTAAAAATAGAAAGCCAGTAGGTTCTTATGTGTCATTGCTCGTCATTGGCATGTCGTTAATAGAGAGTAGGGGGGAAAATTCAGGGAGATCATTTCTGCTGGCTTTAGATTATTTTACTCTTTCAGATTATACAAGCAGATCACATTGGACTGGCGCTCTCGTTGCTTACAAACAACCCGAAGACAGCCAAAGAATCCTTAAAGAACTCTTCCTGAACAGAGACCTCAGTCTCATACCAGTCTACGTACCTCAGCACCTCATGCTCATCGGTCACATTGAGGCGAGGCTGACTCCTGCCTGCTCAGGCTCATCCATACTTATAGAAGGAATCAACAACAGAACGTCTCGTGAGAAGCTTAGTCAAGAACTTGGACATTATGGGGATGTCTTGTCGTGCAAATGGAAATCTAAAAACCATGAAATGTTCTGTGAAGTCACTTATCCGTTCGTGGTTGAAGCTGTAGCAGCGGCTCTTGCCTTGGATGGAAAATGTGTTGGGAGGAACGTTGTCAAAACCAGTATAAGAATGGCAAAAAGAGAAAAGGATTTGCACATGATGGTTTGTGGTCATTATTGTTGATGTCACACGTTTTAGAAAAAAAATGTAATAGGAGATATCTTTTGGGTCGGAATAACTTCTAAGTCCGACATTCGACTTGTTAAACTTGCTTTCCTCCATGGAAACATTTTTTAAATTGATTAATTCATTGATCTTACGAATAAATAATCAGACTCATTCGATGATATTGTCTTCCTTTTTCATCAAACATAAATACGGTACTGAAATCTAACATATAATCGTTCTGTTGCTAATAATTTGAATAAACTAATCGGAGAATTTGAAATGATCAGGGTAAAAAAAAGATCCGAGTTTCAATTGACATTAAATAAGTTAAACTGCTTGAACTTCTCATTTTTTCTTGAATTGTAAATACTTAGAATGTTTTTAACTTTCCCCAAGTATCTAATATTTTCAGCTACTGGTTTGTTTGTTTTTGTAACATAATCATTTTATGTTTTAAACATGCTATCATATGCTATTTAAATATTCAGATTTTAAGCACAATTTAAAAATGGAAAGATAGATTCATATTTTATTTAGTTATCTGGAAATACTTTTAATAGAGTGATAACTTTAAAAGCAAACAAGAAATATGTTAAACTAGCGTAGTGTTATACTGTTTTAGAATTTATTCATCTATCTGTATGGTTTCTTTATGGTGTGATTTGCATCAGTCGTTGCCTTCTGTGGCTTTAATTTTATGACCTGCAATATATAGAAAGAATAATTATCTTTATATCCATTTATATACATAAACTCTTCAAAGCGCTAGTTTCGTTCCATTGTTTTGTTGTTGTTGTTGTCGATGAATGAATTTCGCATCAATTACTACATAATTCCCAGATGGTATGTCAGCTTAAAAACACTGCCCTGTTCAAAGAAGAATTTCACCACCAAGCTGATTTTGTCTCTTTGTGAGCGTTATAGAAATTTATATTCCAAAAACCACAAAATTAAGCCTTTTAATTGCTTGCTGTAGAGGTCGGAATTTGCAGTTTACCACTTTGTCACCAATGAGTTACGTAGCATCAACAAGATTCATGTGGTGGATTGTACTCTCCATACAGGTACTTCATACCATATCTTCAGACTCAATCTTTGGAAAAGTCAGACCCTTTCTTCACCTCTAAGGACTGTAAGGGACAATTGGAAGTCTGAGTGTTTCCAAAAAGTGACAATATATGTCTACTTCGGGCATGTTAAATGGCACCTTCCAACCATAACTTCGAATCCTCCATTTGTCCTTCAAATCCATCTTAAAATATTTTTTTCAAAAATTTCTATCTAAATATAATTTATCGATCTAATTAAATAAAGTAAACTGAAATCAAAATATTTAGATATTTCCTGATATTATTTGAACGTAGAAAATATTGTCACTTACAAATTCAGGATTCTGCGAAAATAATAAATGATTACAACGTTGGCAGGAGCGGATTTTGGATTTTTGTGGTCCTAGGTAGTACTTATTATGAACCTTTATTTAATAAACTAGTTAGTCTAATTACATTTTCGATACATTTTCTTTTAACAACTGATTCATGATTAATTTTAGGTATTTTTTTTTATTTTAGTAAATTGAATGAAAATATAATTTTTATTTATTTTTCTATTTATTGCGACTCATAATTGGGAGGCATTTGCGTTTGTAATCAATGTTATTGAAGCAGATACTCAGTACATGTAAAATCTACTATTTAATTATAGTAAAATAGTGGAATAGATTTGAAATTGATCAATTGCATTTGAAAAAGTCGTAATAACAACATTATATTTTATGATTCCTAGTATTTGTAGAAATTTATTTGCCAACTAGGTTAATTATGTTTTTAATGGACTGGTTATTGCGATCATGTATCAGCTCAAAGGCCTAATCCACCTAATCAGAAATATGCAACTGCATGCTGGAGTTAGTGTCATTTTCTTCTACAAGCAAGTGTTTTCTGGTAATCTGAGAACGCCACTGAATTAATTCTCTAGTTTAAAATAAAATGGATTTATTCCTTATTTTTAAATATCCTCTGAACACACATTACTCCTCAAAATATTAAATAACCTCTACATTCCTCTGAATTACAATTTTCAAAACTTTTGTTCCATATTTGATCAAAAATATATCTTTGTTTTAAATAGCAGATATAGAATAATAAAAAAAAATATTTTATATCTAGTTTTAAAAAGTGCCATTGAAGCCCTGGGGAATGTTTCCCTTTAAGCCAACCTTTGGTCCTGAAGTGTGTTGAATTGTATCTTTATTTAACAGAAAAGTGCGTGCATGTGATACTTTATTGAATTCCTGGGCATTCAAAGATTGCAGAATGAAAGTTCACATGACCGTTAGAAGTACTAATGGTTGAAAATTTCGCCACGTTTTGGTTTGGTTTTCTGGCGCAAGAGCCACCCTTGGCCTATTGCGCCAGAAAACTTCACCACAGTAAGCGACTTTTTGTCAGTCATTAAAAATTAGGAAAAAAAATGGTAAAGTATTTGAGACGAACAAAATCATAAAAAGCTTATGAAATTTGTCCTTTAATATGGCCTTCAAAATCTTACCATTTAAACCAAAGCTAAGCAATTCTTCTGAATCATTTTAGTATAGTATTCACTAGACTGACACATAAACATGTAGTGAATTCAGGATCTCCATATACAACAGCAAGATATCATTCTCCTTTATCAAATAGATATATATTAGAGCATTGTCAAAATTCCAGCATATATAGACAAAACTGTTGTGATAAAAAAGATTTGTTCAATAATAATCTTCACCAAAATTTGTTTCTACAATGGAAAAGATAAGCTAGTTTGAGCTTTTCTGTATTTTATGGCTTTGCTTTGTGTCTTTTATAGCTTATGAGAAACAACAACAATAACTTTCAAACATGCTTGGTGCAGAATAACCAGAAGTGGCTTTTACGCCATTAAATAAAATTAACATTGCATTTTATTGAGGTTTTAAATCTTAGACAAAATTATTTTTCAATTTTATTTTCTCAACTCTCATAAGACTCTTAATAGCGTTTTAACCCTGAATTTTGCAATTATTTTTAAAGATAAATATAAAAAAATTACTTTATTAATATTGCCTAGTTAAAATCTTTATAAAAATGTCAAAAGTACCTTCGAAAACATGGCGACTTTTAGTTCAAAATTTATAAAAAAAACATCAAGTTAATGAACTTAATATAAATGTAAACAATCAAAAATAAATATTTAGAAAATTATTTTGTTTAAATTATACTTTTTTTACTACTCTTCATCTGTTAATGAATTTTGATTCAAGCTAATACGATAAAGCAATATCCGAATGCTATATAAAGATCCTTTCAACTTTTCATAACTAGAATTCCCACTTTTAGGAAATAAATCCCCGATAATCTCCTTCTCGATTGAACATAGTTTTGAAGAAATGTGAGAAAAAATATGATGTGCATGGAAAAGGAGATTTATTGAAAAATGAATAAACAATATTTGCATAAGACATGACTTTTACATTTAAAAAAAAACACATTCAAAATGATTACCATAACAAGGCCCTCATGTGCGTCCCACACAATAGCTAACTCACATGACTAAACAGCTTTCTAATGATAACAATAAACAAAGTTAACGTTAACTGTTTTCAACAAAACGCTTTTTTTCATCTGTACTAATAATAAAGAGAAATTTGTATGTGCATTGGCATTCTACAGTCCAGACCGTTTAATCTACAGTTACTAAAGTTGGCACATATACACTATGGAGAATGAGAATATGCAAATTGGACCGTTTTTTTTTAAATTTTAGTTAGTTAAAAATAAGAAAAATTTTAAAGTTTTCTCGCGATAACTATTGAAAATAATATCGTACAAAAATAAATTTTAAACCGTTTCAAAATTTTAAATATTGTCTTTTTAATTATACCAATTTAATAGTCGGTCAATTTTTTTTGCTAACTTTCTGCAATTTTCGAAATTTTTTTGCTTAATTTCCAACTATAGATTCCAATGTTATCCTGATCTGAAGATCAGACCGGTTTTACGGTTTCTTCAAATGTATGATGGCATGATTTTCTTCCGTTGTTGAAAATTAAGAAGGATTTTCTTTAATATATGTATAGTTCACGAGATGTATAAAAACGAGACGTCACAATACTGCAAAATTTACAAGATAGATTTGATACACATTTACATTTACAATGATGTCATGGGACTGGCATTCCTTTGGAAGTTTCATGTACACAGTGAGCTAAGTAGCCCATCTTGAATGATAGGCAATTTCACGGTATCATGGATATAAAGTTTCGTCTCAGCGATTGAACTGAAATTGAAGCTAATCAATATCCCCGGTAAACCATCTGATCGTCTAAAAAGACTAGTAGGAAAAAAATAGATTGAAGACATATCTGGAGGTCAGGATGGTAAGTGATTTTTGACTGTCCAATCGTTCCAATAATCATATTTATCAATCTTTCTTGCTGCAATGGTAAAACTCACCCGTATAAAAAACTTTGTGCTTTAATTTGTGCTGAAATGAAAAAATATTGGTCTGTCTAGATGATGCTATTATGGCAGAACACCTTAATGTGAAGGAGCATAAAAATATTGAATGATTATAACGGCATATGTAAACAACCAAGTAGCCATGGACAAAAGAAGATTCTTCCGTACAGCAAACATTCCCCATCCTGTCAGCTCCAGTTCATTATGGCTGTTATAAGTCATGATGAACCGTCCATCCAACGGTTGAGAATAGTCAGAAAAATAACTTGCACAGTCACGAACATTTTTCTGGATATTGTCTGCTGCCAGAACGATAAATATCACCAAGAATATACATAATACAAAATCTATCACGTGTGTATATATAATGGACGCCCCGTCGTATTTGATCACAAAAGCAAATATGAATATCATTTTGAAAAACTTGCAAAAGAACATGCTAAATAATATCAACGCAACCATTGAAAATACATCTTCAAAGACCTTTAATATCTGAATGCTGTCTTTATACATCTGATATCTTTGACCTGCCGCTGAGTGTCTTCCACTTTGAAGACTTAGAGAAAAAGTATAACAGTACAAGGTGTAAAATATTGAAACAGCATACAATAACGTTAAGTTGATATGCGTATCTGCGAGGTCATAGAGAAAATAAACACCAATTTTGAATTGTTCATGCTTGGACAGCAAATCTATAAAACAATTTTGAAAATCTTCTTGAAAAAATATATAATGCAGTGTTCTAAGAACTGGAATAACAATAACCATCATAATAACGCTGACACACGCAATCTTAGAAATTCTGAGAACTTTCCTATAATCTTGAAGGACTATGTAACCTCTCAATACATCGAGTTGTCTAATCAGAAAATATATTTTACCCATTCGAATCCGAATAAACCACCAGAGAGCAAAAGCAATAATCTTTTCATTCAAGTGAAAAAACTTTCCTACAGAAAAATCTTGTATCATACAATGAACTCGAAAAACGAATAAATGTAATAGCAAAACATGGTAGATTATTGAACAAAAAATGACAAACTTTTTGTTCCGTTTTCTAATACCGAGTCCGTTCAGCAAAAACAAAAACATACTGGAATTCATTACGTTTCTCATTTTTATTGGTGTCGTTTTACTTGCAATTTGCAAGGTTATATTTTCTGAGATTTCATCAGATAGCATAATAATATTGAAGGTGAGCTTAAAATCAGTTGCAAAATCAAATGAGAATCTGTGGATTTCTTTTCAACTACGAAATCTATATGTTTTTCTGTTCACAAATATTAGATCTGTCATTAAGTTAAAAATGATTCTTACATAACTTAGACACCGCGTTTGCAGCAAAAAAGTGAATGGCCACTGAAAGTAAGTTATTATTCATTCTAGATGGAAATGGATTTTCATTATTTGATTTAAATATGCTTGATAATGGCTTTTGTCAGAAAAATTGATTAATATCTTATTTATTTTAGCTTTTGATTATCTTGAATATTTGATATTAAATATTATCGAAAATCAATAATAATTAATTTAGTAGATACCAAACATTGTTTATAAAGGAAGGATTTTTAACATGCTTGAGTTATATGAAACGGAAAAAAAACTATTAATTCAAATACTAGGTATGAAAAAGGGTAAATTACAAAATTAATCTCCACTATAAAAGATTTTTCTTTATTTTTTCTGAAAAAAATGCACTATATTTTTATATCAGTATTAAGAATAGAAATTAATGAAATATGCAACAATTCTTTTAATTACAGCAATTGCAACGTTGGCGAAAAGTTCCAGCATCAAGACTAAGGTGACAAAATGAATAAATGATATGCCATTCTTAAAGTAACAAATCAATGGGAACAATTAACAAAAGGTAACAACCAATGGGATGATGGCGATTCCATTTCAAATATTCTATAAATATTTAAAATTTGGTACTGTTTAGTTAGTTTTTACATTACAGAGAGTGGATTTCCCTTTTTCGTGAGTGGCTTGGAACCGAACTTAAAGAAATACTTGAGCAACAGTTTCTGAGAATAAGGTTATTGTTATTATATTCTGATAGGTTTGGAAAATCCCCGCAACTAAAAAGTCAAATATTGTTTTTAAATTTAAAGCTATTCTTTCTGGTTGGAAATGGATTCAAAATGATAATTGCATGTATATGTTCGGCATTTCTGTACAGTTTATTTATGTTACCACCAGATGGTGCTACTGGTTTGTTTGGGGATTCTTTTATACAACTAAGCTTACTACACCAGGAGAAAAAGGACTATCGTGAGTTATGCGAAACTGTTCAAAGTTTCAAAATCACTCGCATACAAGATTTAAACTCTGTTTTTGCTCATAAAGTTTTTGAAACAGCTTTGTGATCTATTCCGGAAAATTATATTTCCAGAAATCTGCTTTTATTTCGTGTAAATATTTTAATATAATTCTTAAGTCATAGTGAATTTCCTCAAATCATCAAATGACTTCCAGACTATTCCAATAATAGTGAATTTGTGTTTGGATTTAATGCAGTATAGTATGCACATTTTTGTACGATTTCATTGATGAAAAAAGAAAAAGTAATTTTTTAAAATAAAATTAAGTTGAAGTTCATTTTTTTTTTCTTCTGCTACCACTCACTTTTGCTTCTGCTATTGTTAGAAAATAAGTTAATAAACAATATAAATAAGTTGCATTTTGGGGGAAATTAATTTTTGAGTTTTGCTATTTTTATTATCATGTGAGAACATGATATTGATTTTTGGTCAGGGAGTTTTGAAGCTCGCGTAGACAATCAATAAGTGAACCTCGAAATCGCGTAAGCAATGAATAAAGCATAAATGGCCATTTCCATCATCATCTGCTTCACCTGCTTTTACCAGTATTGCATTATTATTATGTATGTTTCTTTGAAAGCAGATGCGTTTTTAAAAGGTTGACCTGCTGTCAGAGACAGTGGATTTCATCATAGTAATCCTCCGGGGCTATAAAAGACCCCCTCCATGGAATCATCTACCGCGCATGCCCAGAGGATTTTCGTTATATCTAGTAAACTACATATATTAGAGACATGGGGTTTTCACCATACTAATCCTACGAGACTATAGAAGACCCTCCCTCAGGGAATCATCTACTGCGCATGCGCAGATTGTTTTTATTATATATCGTAAACATTATATGTTAGAGACAATGGGTTTTCATCATAGTAATAACACGGGCTATAGAAGATCCCCCATGGAGTCATCTACTGCTCATGCGCAGATTATTTTCGTTATATCTCATAAACTACATATGATTAGAGACATGGGACTTTCACTTAGAAGTACCCCCGGGGTCCTCTAAGTCCCCAAATTTTTGGATCCATTGCGCATACGCAGTACGGATTTCGCTTAATATTGGTCAAATCAATGTCGGTCAATCGATGTCATATTGTTCCTATGGGTCTCGGGATGTCGATGACGTGAACTTCCGGTCAGACCGGAAGTTGTTATTTCTCCGCTTCGAAACACAACGTAGAGACGAGTGCGACTCGTTTAAACATTCACCTCGATGAATAGATTCGAATGACATTTTTACCGAAACTCGTATCCCGAAATTTATAAATTCGGTTTACATTGCATTTGCTCGTATCGTTGGATAGTACTCGCTGAAATGCACGTAACGATACGAGTTTCACGTTCCTTCTCTGAGTGATTCGCGAGATACGGGCTCTCAAATTTGTAAAAATTTGAATTTTCGAGAGCTAGGTTTCTGACCTTGTTTTTGCAAAAAAAAAAAAAAAAAAAAAATGTCTTTACGATTGGCATCGATACACTCTACTCGATGTCCTCTATCTAACGATACCATATTTATGTCGCTTACGTTATTAGGAGCCGAGAAATGGAAATGAAAACGGAAAAAGAACATCACAAACTCAATGCCCTCTTTTTATTAATCATATCAATCACATTTGATGTATTACATCTTCTCGCAAAAGTTAAATTATATTATTTTTAAAATATTTTATTACTTTCATTTTTGAAAATCATACTTGAGAAATAATTATCATTCTGAGTGGTTAGCGATGCTGCACTGGCGAAATTAAATAATGTTGAAAATAAACGATTATCCTGTGATCGGGAAACTTGGTTCTGAAAAGAAAACGTTTTACACGTCTGTTTCGTTCATTCCTACCCGATCTTCTTATGAATAATTCTATAATTCGCTTGCAGCAACTTCTTGTTTTCGGCAATAAGAAATAATACAAACTGTTGCCAAATGGCGATTAGAAAATAATGCCAGATTCAAGGTCCATTCAAGCGTTTTATATACTTATAGAATTTGTCGAGTGTTTACAAAATTATCTTTAAACTGCTATCACATTCAGGGAAACAACAATTTTTGTGACATCGCAATGAAATTTACCGAAAAAAAGTGTTTGCTTTCTCTTAATGAATTGGTTCAAATAGGCTAAAAATTGTTCTAAATACATGTATTATCTTCAATGTCATCGTATGAAATTGTTCTGTGGTTTTCACAAAAAAGAAGTTATTTTTGAAGAAAATGCAAAAACGATGGAATACAGTTCCTAAAAGGATATGCTTTGATTTCAAGAATCTATCCCTCCAATTAGGGTGAAACTTTCTTAATATTAATTTGCCATTTCATCTTATCAATCTATAACAATCATTTATTTAAACTGTAATTATATCCTTAAATAAAGATTTTTAACTAAACATTTTCAGAAATAGTTGATTTGGAAAGTTCAAAATCGTATACTTGATTAAAAATGCACTGCACAATTTCATGTGCAAATTTTATGACAGTATTGTTAACCGGTTTTGAGGAATTCTTGTGACATAAATAATTTCTGCTTCATACTATGTGCCCACTCTAATCGTGGCTCAATAGCTAATTCTTTTCATCGTTAAAGAGAAGTATATACTTTAAATTGGAGAAAGGCTCTAAATGACAGAAATATATTTTATATTTGTATAATATTTGATTAGTGAATAAATGCACTTATCTAATATTAAAATGTCTAAACTTTTATAACTTTTTATAATCTCAAGTCTTTTAGATAATTTTTACAGCATTTGTAATCTATTTGCTTTGTGCCATTTAGAGGATATAGTAAAAGATTCATGCACACTAATATTTTAACCCTTTAAAGGGCCATTTTTTTCTAGTCATATTATGTTAAAATATTTTTAGGCTTGAAATTAGAATAAGAAAAGGGATTCATTTAACTTATTAGATAAATTTAATTTTATTCATTAATTAATTTGGTTAATTAATAATTAAGTATCAAATCAAGCCACATCATTTCGTTTGAAATAAAGAACTGAATCATCTAAGTTTCTGTCTTTCTAAAAAAATGTGTCAGAACTGATGCCAACCTACATAAATTCATACGAAAATTGATAAATTTGGTGAGAAGCGCACTTGCCACGGCCCTACAAAGGGTTAATCTAAAAAAAGTATCGCTTTTCTGCTACTACAACTGTTCTAAATTAAATCGTTGAATAACATTAAAACAATTAAAACTATTTTATACAAATTTAGAACATTTCGATGGCAACTTATAAAAAAATTCGTTAAGCAATCTACTGTGCTACTTGAGGTTCATTGGGCAAAACTCATAATTGTAGTTAAAATAATTCTATTTTTAATTAGAGTGGAAAGTCTACTTGTATAGATGGAGTATTTGTGATTAAAGATAAAAAAAGAGACAACAGATACGCTATTAAAAGTTGCTTTAATTTGTTTTCATATTTATAGAACAACAATATAGTAACTAAATCACATATCATTTGTCAAGAAACATAATTCGTTTAGTCTGATTGCAATAAAAAAATATTTAAAAAATGTATTCTTTAATTTGCAGAAAGCATTAAAATAAAGAAAAAAAATGTTGCAAGAAGTATAAATTTTTAATTAATATTATAAATATTCTAAAACTGTTACACTATTCTAATAAAAAAAAATAATCGCACTAAATTTTGATGTATGAACAACACATATTTTTTCTTGTCTTTCTTCATTCAATTTGCTCTTTATTCATTCACTTCTCCCATTATTTAAAATTTCACTTAAGCTACGGACAGCATCTCTCATCTCGGTTAGAACTGAGTATTCACGGAACAACGTCATTGATATGCCATTCAAATGGTAGTAAATTTCTCTTAATTCCTCCCTTGACAAAGTTGTTTCCACTTCAAATGGGTCTTCAAGGCTATCGATGGGGGACCTACATACCGGACAATTGTCAGATCTCTTCAGCCATTCATTGATGCAGATCTCATGGAATATGTGGGCACACGGCAAAGATTTCATGATCAGGCAACAAACTGTGTCCAAGCAAACGGAGCACTGGACGTTATCGTCCGAATTCCCTTCGGTGTCACCATCGAATCTCTTCTTCTTTTCGACTGGTTTGTCGTTTGTCTGGAATTGGTATGATTCCTCATCTTCTCTCTGTCGCTTCCGCTTTTTTACTGATTTTTCGTCTGAGAAACGAAGGAAAGGATGATTGTCTTCCATGTCCTAAATTCAAGAATAATTTCATGTATTGCATATTGCTGTCAAAAATAACCACTAGAAACTGAATTGGGATATTTTTACTCCTTTTTAAATACATAAAGAGAAAGAATTATTATCGTCAAAAAATTCAAATACGAAATTTGATAGTACCTGATAAAGTTGATGATAACACCTTTATCAGGTACTATCAAAGAAAGAGAGTATGCAAAAGAGTTTTAGGAAGACCACGTCAAACAATTAATCATTAAAAAATCTAAACCCGAGATTTTGATAAATCTTCACGTTTCAGATCTTCTCGAGAGAAAAAAAAAGAAGTACTTTTGGGAAATTTCTGTGAAAATCCCTTTTAACTCGACGGATGAACTCTTTTGGGCATTCTTCAACATTACAATCCGCATTCCTAAAACAAAATCATGTCCTCGCATAATAATAATAATGCAACTTTGCTTGCTGTCATTAAAATTTTTGTTGTAAAATTGATCCATACAGCCGATAATCTTTATCGTCCCCTGATTTTTATATGTATATTTGCCAATTCTTTTGGACATTAATCAATATTGCAATTCTCATTCCTAAAACAACATCCTTTTATCACTTGATAATAATAATGCAACTTAACTTTCTATCGCTTCTTTCTTTTGGGCATTCTTCAACATTACAATCCGCATTCCTAAAACAAAATCATGTCCTCGCATAATAATAATAATGCAACTTTGCTTGCTGTCATTAAAATTTTTGTTGTAAAATTGATCCATACAGCCGATAATCTTTATCGTCCCCTGATTTTTATATGTATATTTGCCAATTCTTTTGGACATTAATCAATATTGCAATTCTCATTCCTAAAACAACATCCTTTTATCACTTGATAATAATAATGCAACTTAACTTTCTATCGCTTCTTTCTTTTGGGCATTCTTCAACATTACAATCCGCATTCCTAAAACAAAATCATGTCCTCACATAATAATAATAATGCAACTTTGCTTGCTGTCATTAAAATTTTTGTTGTAAAATTGATCCATACAGCCGATAATCTTTATCGTCCCCTGATTTTTATATGTATATTTGCCAATTCTTTTGGACATTAATCAATATTGCAATTCTCATTCCTAAAACAACATCCTTTTATCACTTGATAATAATAATGCAACTTAACTTTCTATCGCTTCTTTCTTTTGGGCATTCTTCAACATTACAATCCGCATTCCTAAAACAAAATCATGTCCTCGCATAATAATAATAATGCAACTTTGCTTGCTGTCATTAAAATTTTTGTTGTAAAATTGATCCATACAGCCGATAATCTTTATCGTCCCCTGATTTTTATATGTATATTTGCCAATTCTTTTGGACATTAATCAATATTGCAATTCTCATTCCTAAAACAACATCCTTTCATCACTTGATAATAATAATGCAACTTAACTTTCTATCGCTTCTTTCTTTTGGGCATTCTTCAACATTACAATCCGCATTCCTAAAACAAAATCATGTCCTCGCATAATAATAATAATGCAACTTTGCTTGCTGTCATTAAAATTTTTGTTGTAAAATTGATCCATACAGCCGATAATCTTTATCGTCCCCTGATTTTTATATGTATATTTGCCAATTCTTTTGGACATTAATCAATATTGCAATTCTCATTCCTAAAACAACATCCTTTTATCACTTGATAATAATAATGCAACTTAACTTTCTATCGCTTCTTTCTTTTGGGCATTCTTCAACATTACAATCCGCATTCCTAAAACAAAATCATGTCCTCGCATAATAATAATAATGCAACTTTGCTTGCTGTCATTAAAATTTTTGTTGTAAAATTGATCCATACAGCCGATAATCTTTATCGTCCCCTGATTTTTATATGTATATTTGCCAATTCTTTTGGACATTAATCAATATTGCAATTCTCATTCCTAAAACAACATCCTTTTATCACTTGATAATAATAATGCAACTTAACTTTCTATCGCTTCTTTCTTTTGGGCATTCTTCAACATTACAATCCGCATTCCTAAAACAAAATCATGTCCTCGCATAATAATAATAATGCAACTTTGCTTGCTGTCATTAAAATTTTTGTTGTAAAATTGATCCATACAGCCGATAATCTTTATCGTCCCCTGATTTTTATATGTATATTTGCCAATTCTTTTGGACATTAATCAATATTGCAATTCTCATTCCTAAAACAACATCCTTTTATCACTTGATAATAATAATGCAACTTAACTTTCTATCGCTTCTTTCTTTTGGGCATTCTTCAACATTACAATCCGCATTCCTAAAACAAAATCATGTCCTCGCATAATAATAATAATGCAACTTTGCTTGCTGTCATTAAAATTTTTGTTGTAAAATTGATCCATACAGCCGATAATCTTTATCGTCCCCTGATTTTTATATGTATATTTGCCAATTCTTTTGGACATTAATCAATATTGCAATTCTCATTCCTAAAACAACATCCTTTTATCACTTGATAATAATAATGCAACTTAACTTTCTATCGCTTCTTTCTTTTGGGCATTCTTCAACATTACAATCCGCATTCCTAAAACAAAATCATGTCCTCGCATAATAATAATAATGCAACTTTGCTTGCTGTCATTAAAATTTTTGTTGTAAAATTGATCCATACAGCCGATAATCTTTATCGTCCCCTGATTTTTATATGTATATTTGCCAATTCTTTTGGACATTAATCAATATTGCAATTCTCATTCCTAAAACAACATCCTTTTATCACTTGATAATAATAATGCAACTTAACTTTCTATCGCTTCTTTCTTTTGGGCATTCTTCAACATTACAATCCGCATTCCTAAAACAAAATCATGTCCTCGCATAATAATAATAATGCAACTTTGCTTGCTGTCATTAAAATTTTTGTTGTAAAATTGATCCATACAGCCGATAATCTTTATCGTCCCCTGATTTTTATATGTATATTTGCCAATTCTTTTGGACATTAATCAATATTGCAATTCTCATTCCTAAAACAACATCCTTTTATCACTTGATAATAATAATGCAACTTAACTTTCTATCGCTTCTTTCTTTTGGGCATTCTTCAACATTACAATCCGCATTCCTAAAACAAAATCATGTCCTCACATAATAATAATAATGCAACTTTGCTTGCTGTCATTAAAATTTTTGTTGTAAAATTGATCCATACAGCCGATAATCTTTATCGTCCCCTGATTTTTATATGTATATTTGCCAATTCTTTTGGACATTAATCAATATTGCAATTCTCATTCCTAAAACAACATCCTTTTATCACTTGATAATAATAATGCAACTTAACTTTCTATCGCTTCTTTCTTTTGGGCATTCTTCAACATTACAATCCGCATTCCTAAAACAAAATCATGTCCTCACATAATAATAATAATGCAACTTTGCTTGCTGTCATTAAAATTTTTGTTGTAAAATTGATCCATACAGCCGATAATCTTTATCGTCCCCTGATTTTTATATGTATATTTGCCAATTCTTTTGGACATTAATCAATATTGCAATTCTCATTCCTAAAACAACATCCTTTTATCACTTGATAATAATAATGCAACTTAACTTTCTATCGCTTCTTTCTTTTGGGCATTCTTCAACATTACAATCCGCATTCCTAAAACAAAATCATGTCCTCACATAATAATAATAATGCAACTTTGCTTGCTGTCATTAAAATTTTTGTTGTAAAATTGATCCATACAGCCGATAATCTTTATCGTCCCCTGATTTTTATATGTATATTTGCCAATTCTTTTGGACATTAATCAATATTGCAATTCTCATTCCTAAAACAACATCCTTTTATCACTTGATAATAATAATGCAACTTAACTTTCTATCGCTTCTTTCTTTTGGGCATTCTTCAACATTACAATCCGCATTCCTAAAACAAAATCATGTCCTCACATAATAATAATAATGCAACTTTGCTTGCTGTCATTAAAATTTTTGTTGTAAAATTGATCCATACAGCCGATAATCTTTATCGTCCCCTGATTTTTATATGTATATTTGCCAATTCTTTTGGACATTAATCAATATTGCAATTCTCATTCCTAAAACAACATCCTTTTATCACTTGATAATAATAATGCAACTTAACTTTCTATCGCTTCTTTCTTTTGGGCATTCTTCAACATTACAATCCGCATTCCTAAAACAAAATCATGTCCTCACATAATAATAATAATGCAACTTTGCTTGCTGTCATTAAAATTTTTGTTGTAAAATTGATCCATACAGCCGATAATCTTTATCGTCCCCTGATTTTTATATGTATATTTGCCAATTCTTTTGGACATTAATCAATATTGCAATTCTCATTCCTAAAACAACATCCTTTTATCACTTGATAATAATAATGCAACTTAACTTTCTATCGCTTCTTTCTTTTGGGCATTCTTCAACATTACAATCCGCATTCCTAAAACAAAATCATGTCCTCACATAATAATAATAATGCAACTTTGCTTGCTGTCATTAAAATTTTTGTTGTAAAATTGATCCATACAGCCGATAATCTTTATCGTCCCCTGATTTTTATATGTATATTTGCCAATTCTTTTGGACATTAATCAATATTGCAATTCTCATTCCTAAAACAACATCCTTTTATCACTTGATAATAATAATGCAACTTAACTTTCTATCGCTTCTTTCTTTTGGGCATTCTTCAACATTACAATCCGCATTCCTAAAACAAAATCATGTCCTCACATAATAATAATAATGCAACTTTGCTTGCTGTCATTAAAATTTTTGTTGTAAAATTGATCCATACAGCCGATAATCTTTATCGTCCCCTGATTTTTATATGTATATTTGCCAATTCTTTTGGACATTAATCAATATTGCAATTCTCATTCCTAAAACAACATCCTTTTATCACTTGATAATAATAATGCAACTTAACTTTCTATCGCTTCTTTCTTTTGGGCATTCTTCAACATTACAATCCGCATTCCTAAAACAAAATCATGTCCTCACATAATAATAATAATGCAACTTTGCTTGCTGTCATTAAAATTTTTGTTGTAAAATTGATCCATACAGCCGATAATCTTTATCGTCCCCTGATTTTTATATGTATATTTGCCAATTCTTTTGGACATTAATCAATATTGCAATTCTCATTCCTAAAACAACATCCTTTTATCACTTGATAATAATAATGCAACTTAACTTTCTATCGCTTCTTTCTTTTGGGCATTCTTCAACATTACAATCCGCATTCCTAAAACAAAATCATGTCCTCACATAATAATAATAATGCAACTTTGCTTGCTGTCATTAAAATTTTTGTTGTAAAATTGATCCATACAGCCGATAATCTTTATCGTCCCCTGATTTTTATATGTATATTTGCCAATTCTTTTGGACATTAATCAATATTGCAATTCTCATTCCTAAAACAACATCCTTTTATCACTTGATAATAATAATGCAACTTAACTTTCTATCGCTTCTTTCTTTTGGGCATTCTTCAACATTACAATCCGCATTCCTAAAACAAAATCATGTCCTCACATAATAATAATAATGCAACTTTGCTTGCTGTCATTAAAATTTTTGTTGTAAAATTGATCCATACAGCCGATAATCTTTATCGTCCCCTGATTTTTATATGTATATTTGCCAATTCTTTTGGACATTAATCAATATTGCAATTCTCATTCCTAAAACAACATCCTTTTATCACTTGATAATAATAATGCAACTTAACTTTCTATCGCTTCTTTCTTTTGGGCATTCTTCAACATTACAATCCGCATTCCTAAAACAAAATCATGTCCTCACATAATAATAATAATGCAACTTTGCTTGCTGTCATTAAAATTTTTGTTGTAAAATTGATCCATACAGCCGATAATCTTTATCGTCCCCTGATTTTTATATGTATATTTGCCAATTCTTTTGGACATTAATCAATATTGCAATTCTCATTCCTAAAACAACATCCTTTTATCACTTGATAATAATAATGCAACTTAACTTTCTATCGCTTCTTTCTTTTGGGCATTCTTCAACATTACAATCCGCATTCCTAAAACAAAATCATGTCCTCACATAATAATAATAATGCAACTTTGCTTGCTGTCATTAAAATTTTTGTTGTAAAATTGATCCATACAGCCGATAATCTTTATCGTCCCCTGATTTTTATATGTATATTTGCCAATTCTTTTGGACATTAATCAATATTGCAATTCTCATTCCTAAAACAACATCCTTTTATCACTTGATAATAATAATGCAACTTAACTTTCTATCGCTTCTTTCTTTTGGGCATTCTTCAACATTACAATCCGCATTCCTAAAACAAAATCATGTCCTCACATAATAATAATAATGCAACTTTGCTTGCTGTCATTAAAATTTTTGTTGTAAAATTGATCCATACAGCCGATAATCTTTATCGTCCCCTGATTTTTATATGTATATTTGCCAATTCTTTTGGACATTAATCAATATTGCAATTCTCATTCCTAAAACAACATCCTTTTATCACTTGATAATAATAATGCAACTTAACTTTCTATCGCTTCTTTCTTTTGGGCATTCTTCAACATTACAATCCGCATTCCTAAAACAAAATCATGTCCTCACATAATAATAATAATGCAACTTTGCTTGCTGTCATTAAAATTTTTGTTGTAAAATTGATCCATACAGCCGATAATCTTTATCGTCCCCTGATTTTTATATGTATATTTGCCAATTCTTTTGGACATTAATCAATATTGCAATTCTCATTCCTAAAACAACATCCTTTTATCACTTGATAATAATAATGCAACTTAACTTTCTATCGCTTCTTTCTTTTGGGCATTCTTCAACATTACAATCCGCATTCCTAAAACAAAATCATGTCCTCACATAATAATAATAATGCAACTTTGCTTGCTGTCATTAAAATTTTTGTTGTAAAATTGATCCATACAGCCGATAATCTTTATCGTCCCCTGATTTTTATATGTATATTTGCCAATTCTTTTGGACATTAATCAATATTGCAATTCTCATTCCTAAAACAACATCCTTTTATCACTTGATAATAATAATGCAACTTAACTTTCTATCGCTTCTTTCTTTTGGGCATTCTTCAACATTACAATCCGCATTCCTAAAACAAAATCATGTCCTCACATAATAATAATAATGCAACTTTGCTTGCTGTCATTAAAATTTTTGTTGTAAAATTGATCCATACAGCCGATAATCTTTATCGTCCCCTGATTTTTATATGTATATTTGCCAATTCTTTTGGACATTAATCAATATTGCAATTCTCATTCCTAAAACAACATCCTTTTATCACTTGATAATAATAATGCAACTTAACTTTCTATCGCTTCTTTCTTTTGGGCATTCTTCAACATTACAATCCGCATTCCTAAAACAAAATCATGTCCTCACATAATAATAATAATGCAACTTTGCTTGCTGTCATTAAAATTTTTGTTGTAAAATTGATCCATACAGCCGATAATCTTTATCGTCCCCTGATTTTTATATGTATATTTGCCAATTCTTTTGGACATTAATCAATATTGCAATTCTCATTCCTAAAACAACATCCTTTTATCACTTGATAATAATAATGCAACTTAACTTTCTATCGCTTCTTTCTTTTGGGCATTCTTCAACATTACAATCCGCATTCCTAAAACAAAATCATGTCCTCACATAATAATAATAATGCAACTTTGCTTGCTGTCATTAAAATTTTTGTTGTAAAATTGATCCATACAGCCGATAATCTTTATCGTCCCCTGATTTTTATATGTATATTTGCCAATTCTTTTGGACATTAATCAATATTGCAATTCTCATTCCTAAAACAACATCCTTTTATCACTTGATAATAATAATGCAACTTAACTTTCTATCGCTTCTTTCTTTTGGGCATTCTTCAACATTACAATCCGCATTCCTAAAACAAAATCATGTCCTCACATAATAATAATAATGCAACTTTGCTTGCTGTCATTAAAATTTTTGTTGTAAAATTGATCCATACAGCCGATAATCTTTATCGTCCCCTGATTTTTATATGTATATTTGCCAATTCTTTTGGACATTAATCAATATTGCAATTCTCATTCCTAAAACAACATCCTTTTATCACTTGATAATAATAATGCAACTTAACTTTCTATCGCTTCTTTCTTTTGGGCATTCTTCAACATTACAATCCGCATTCCTAAAACAAAATCATGTCCTCACATAATAATAATAATGCAACTTTGCTTGCTGTCATTAAAATTTTTGTTGTAAAATTGATCCATACAGCCGATAATCTTTATCGTCCCCTGATTTTTATATGTATATTTGCCAATTCTTTTGGACATTAATCAATATTGCAATTCTCATTCCTAAAACAACATCCTTTTATCACTTGATAATAATAATGCAACTTAACTTTCTATCGCTTCTTTCTTTTGGGCATTCTTCAACATTACAATCCGCATTCCTAAAACAAAATCATGTCCTCACATAATAATAATAATGCAACTTTGCTTGCTGTCATTAAAATTTTTGTTGTAAAATTGATCCATACAGCCGATAATCTTTATCGTCCCCTGATTTTTATATGTATATTTGCCAATTCTTTTGGACATTAATCAATATTGCAATTCTCATTCCTAAAACAACATCCTTTTATCACTTGATAATAATAATGCAACTTAACTTTCTATCGCTTCTTTCTTTTGGGCATTCTTCAACATTACAATCCGCATTCCTAAAACAAAATCATGTCCTCACATAATAATAATAATGCAACTTTGCTTGCTGTCATTAAAATTTTTGTTGTAAAATTGATCCATACAGCCGATAATCTTTATCGTCCCCTGATTTTTATATGTATATTTGCCAATTCTTTTGGACATTAATCAATATTGCAATTCTCATTCCTAAAACAACATCCTTTTATCACTTGATAATAATAATGCAACTTAACTTTCTATCGCTTCTTTCTTTTGGGCATTCTTCAACATTACAATCCGCATTCCTAAAACAAAATCATGTCCTCACATAATAATAATAATGCAACTTTGCTTGCTGTCATTAAAATTTTTGTTGTAAAATTGATCCATACAGCCGATAATCTTTATCGTCCCCTGATTTTTATATGTATATTTGCCAATTCTTTTGGACATTAATCAATATTGCAATTCTCATTCCTAAAACAACATCCTTTTATCACTTGATAATAATAATGCAACTTAACTTTCTATCGCTTCTTTCTTTTGGGCATTCTTCAACATTACAATCCGCATTCCTAAAACAAAATCATGTCCTCACATAATAATAATAATGCAACTTTGCTTGCTGTCATTAAAATTTTTGTTGTAAAATTGATCCATACAGCCGATAATCTTTATCGTCCCCTGATTTTTATATGTATATTTGCCAATTCTTTTGGACATTAATCAATATTGCAATTCTCATTCCTAAAACAACATCCTTTTATCACTTGATAATAATAATGCAACTTAACTTTCTATCGCTTCTTTCTTTTGGGCATTCTTCAACATTACAATCCGCATTCCTAAAACAAAATCATGTCCTCACATAATAATAATAATGCAACTTTGCTTGCTGTCATTAAAATTTTTGTTGTAAAATTGATCCATACAGCCGATAATCTTTATCGTCCCCTGATTTTTATATGTATATTTGCCAATTCTTTTGGACATTAATCAATATTGCAATTCTCATTCCTAAAACAACATCCTTTTATCACTTGATAATAATAATGCAACTTAACTTTCTATCGCTTCTTTCTTTTGGGCATTCTTCAACATTACAATCCGCATTCCTAAAACAAAATCATGTCCTCACATAATAATAATAATGCAACTTTGCTTGCTGTCATTAAAATTTTTGTTGTAAAATTGATCCATACAGCCGATAATCTTTATCGTCCCCTGATTTTTATATGTATATTTGCCAATTCTTTTGGACATTAATCAATATTGCAATTCTCATTCCTAAAACAACATCCTTTTATCACTTGATAATAATAATGCAACTTAACTTTCTATCGCTTCTTTCTTTTGGGCATTCTTCAACATTACAATCCGCATTCCTAAAACAAAATCATGTCCTCACATAATAATAATAATGCAACTTTGCTTGCTGTCATTAAAATTTTTGTTGTAAAATTGATCCATACAGCCGATAATCTTTATCGTCCCCTGATTTTTATATGTATATTTGCCAATTCTTTTGGACATTAATCAATATTGCAATTCTCATTCCTAAAACAACATCCTTTTATCACTTGATAATAATAATGCAACTTAACTTTCTATCGCTTCTTTCTTTTGGGCATTCTTCAACATTACAATCCGCATTCCTAAAACAAAATCATGTCCTCACATAATAATAATAATGCAACTTTGCTTGCTGTCATTAAAATTTTTGTTGTAAAATTGATCCATACAGCCGATAATCTTTATCGTCCCCTGATTTTTATATGTATATTTGCCAATTCTTTTGGACATTAATCAATATTGCAATTCTCATTCCTAAAACAACATCCTTTTATCACTTGATAATAATAATGCAACTTAACTTTCTATCGCTTCTTTCTTTTGGGCATTCTTCAACATTACAATCCGCATTCCTAAAACAAAATCATGTCCTCACATAATAATAATAATGCAACTTTGCTTGCTGTCATTAAAATTTTTGTTGTAAAATTGATCCATACAGCCGATAATCTTTATCGTCCCCTGATTTTTATATGTATATTTGCCAATTCTTTTGGACATTAATCAATATTGCAATTCTCATTCCTAAAACAACATCCTTTTATCACTTGATAATAATAATGCAACTTAACTTTCTATCGCTTCTTTCTTTTGGGCATTCTTCAACATTACAATCCGCATTCCTAAAACAAAATCATGTCCTCACATAATAATAATAATGCAACTTTGCTTGCTGTCATTAAAATTTTTGTTGTAAAATTGATCCATACAGCCGATAATCTTTATCGTCCCCTGATTTTTATATGTATATTTGCCAATTCTTTTGGACATTAATCAATATTGCAATTCTCATTCCTAAAACAACATCCTTTTATCACTTGATAATAATAATGCAACTTAACTTTCTATCGCTTCTTTCTTTTGGGCATTCTTCAACATTACAATCCGCATTCCTAAAACAAAATCATGTCCTCACATAATAATAATAATGCAACTTTGCTTGCTGTCATTAAAATTTTTGTTGTAAAATTGATCCATACAGCCGATAATCTTTATCGTCCCCTGATTTTTATATGTATATTTGCCAATTCTTTTGGACATTAATCAATATTGCAATTCTCATTCCTAAAACAACATCCTTTTATCACTTGATAATAATAATGCAACTTAACTTTCTATCGCTTTTTCAACATTACATTCCGCATTCCTAAAACAAAATCAGGTGCTCACATGATAATAACCAGGCAACTTAACTTTCAATCGCTTTTAAATTTTGGCTGCAAAATTTATCCGTGCAATCGATCATCTTCATCAGCCCATGATCATTATATGCACATTTGCCCATAGTTTTGGACATTATTCAACATTAAAATCTCCATTCCTAAGACAACATCATGTTCTCACATGATAATAATCAACTTTACTTCCTATTGCTTTTAAATTTTTGCTGTAAAATGTATCCATGCTAACGATGATCTTCGTTGGCCCATGTTCTTTATATGTATAATTTTCCAATTTTTTTGAAAATCTTTCAATGTTGAAATTTTCATTCCTATAACAACATCATGTTCTCACACGATAATAATGATGCAGCTTTACTTCCTATCATTTTTTAATTTTTGAAATAAAACTATCTACATCCAGACATTCGGTTGAAAACACTTATTATTAAAGCGCTTTATTTTGAAAGCAAACATTGAAAAAGATCATTCAACGTAACATAAATTGAGACTTCTATTAAATTTATATTTTTAAGTCTTACTCACCAAAATAGCTGAAATACATTTAATGTTGCTAAAATAGTTATAAAAACACGTAGAATGTCTTGGAAGAAACAGACGAAAAGGTTTAGGCAGCTGAGAGACTAAGAGAAAAATAAATTTTTAAGGATACGAGAAATACAATATCCGTTTTGGAAAATCTGGATTTTTTGGAAAATTTGGAACAGATATATAAATGAAAATCCCAAGCATGGTAGACTGATATGCTTTTGAGAATTATTAAAAAAGTAGAGGAAGAATGAGGTGTTTGGTTCAAATTAGAGAGCTATTACAATTTACAAGACTGGTCCAAATTGCACTATTTCCTTTTTCTTCATACTTTCTGTGTTGTATTTTGTACAATTTCACAAAAATTCCCACGAAAAAAACAGATATATAAATGAAATTCATATGCCAATAATTTATTTTGGTAACACGCTCTCTACTATGACTGACGCCTGTGATTGACATTTCCTATTTCATTATTATTTCTTTATTGTCTCTTAACTAAAATAGTGAGAAAGAGTCTAATATGATAAAGGTTTTGAATCACAAACATGAATCAAATCTTATGAACAGCAATAAATGTACTACAGGTAAATCACCTCTCTTGATTCTGTCAGTAATTTCTTATATGTAAAGAACCTCACAGCTTAATATATCTTTTTTTTAAAAAAAAAAATCTGCTCTTTCCTGCTGATACTTACGGATGATAGTGACAATTCCATTCTGTCATCAATATTAATTTCTCTAATCTTTTGCGTGATGAGTTCTACGTTTCTAGTGATCTCTCTTCTGTTCAGCATTGACGCAATCGCCCTGTTGGGATGAGATTTCTGAGCGCCGGACTTGTAAGACATCTTGCAAAGGAAACTTAAAGTCTAAGCTGAAAAGAACGAGGATTCTAATGACAAACTTTAATTAGAATTCTTTAACAAACTTAAACATAGTTCCCAATATCAAAAAATGGACCGATTTCATCAATTATTGTCAGAAATTAATTCCTCAGTTTTCAAGCATGGCTAATCAATGGGTCAGAAGTATTTTTATTATGCAACTATAATTTTAATTTCTAATAAGATGCATTTCTTCAAAATTGGGTGACATGATTATATTACTATCATTAAGATGATCGCCAAAGGCTATTATTATCGATGAGAATAATAGAACAATGAGAAACTTGCCCAGTAATGATAGGGCACTTTGACAAGATAACTATCTTTAAAGGTGAACGAATTGTCAAATTGTGGACGAAAATTGGCAAGATTGATCCATTGGTTGTTGAGTTTGAGGATTCTGTCTGTGTTTTATTTTATAATATCTCTCGAAAAAGGAAAGTAGAGTGTAGAATTATTCTTGAAGTATATTTGGAGTCAGGAATACTCATATGAAATGAATTTTAGAAATCTTTTACCATGGTATTAACTGCTGAAATCTGTAAAGAGTCTTCCTTATAAAGAATTGCAATGAAGTAATGGGTTTTTTTCTCTTTTTCTCTCAATAAGGGATGAAAAAGAATACTGTTACAAACTTGTAATTTGCTTCCCATCACGGCTGGTATCACCGTAAGAAAAACAATTTGTATGATCTGTCCTGTGAGTCAATGACCTGTGAGCTTAGCGACCATTTGGCGACTTGGCGACGAATTTGGCGAGTTTGGCGACTAAATGGATACTACTGGAAAGTTCAAGAACTTTCACGATCCATCCACTAAGACCCGAGATACAGCCAGGTACGCCCTGATTGGTCTGAAGATTCCAGCCCCGCCTCCCGGAACTATAAAAGACAGGCAATCTGAATCTGAAGAGGAAGTCGTGTGTATCGGAAGAATTGTGTGTATCGGCGGAAATTGTGTGTGTGAGAGTGGTTGTAGTCACCGACGAGTAAAAAGACTAGAGGATTAGCAAGCAAGCAAGTTGCTGAACTATTAGAGATTAAATGCATTACGATTGATCGACGGTATTTTGCTGTATAGAAAAATTTTGTAACAATACTAAATGAGCATTGATGGCATATTTAGAAGTAATAAGCTTTCATAAGAAATAAACTTTTGCGAAATAAGATCGGTGGTTGGCGCTGAGTGACTGTTTTTTTTTTTCTTTTTTTTTTCAATTTCTCGTATATGAAGGATAGATAAAACATTAAAATCGTCAAAAAATCTGAATCCGAATACATTTTGACGAATCTCCACATTTTAGGCCTTTCTGAATTCAAAAAATACAATTTTGGAAAATACATGTCCGTCTGTCTATCTGTCTGTATGTGACAAAAATATCGCAAAAACATTTTGTATTTGACAGATGAAATTAGTTATATGATTTTTACACCAATTTTGTGGACTTTTATCAAATGTTGAGCAAACTCTTTTCAAAGGAAATCTGTTTGTTCGACTATTTGAAAATAACTTAACACAATAACCATAAAACGGAGAAAGCTACATGGAAAAACATGGATTAGTACATAGATTTAACATCTAAATTGTGGGCATCCATCAAATTTTCAGCCAAATCCAAGTAAGGGTTTATCATCTATGTCTCTATACTTCCAGACGCATGTACATCCGATAACTCAAATATTCAATGACTTAAATATACCAAATTTGATATGGGATTTTGAGAATAAAATTATAATTCTTTGTTAAATTTGGTTTCAATAGGTTAGGAAAAAATGCGTCAAAAACACAAATTCACCTTTATTACAGAGTGTGCGAGAAAGTTTTTGGGAGACCAGTCTTGCTGATTCCTTATTATTAGAAATGTATAAAAGAGTTTTGTTATTTAAATATGAATCAAGATTTTCTAGTTGATTTTTTAGGAATTTAAAATAGTAAATAAGTAATAAACATTAAATAGTAAATTTAAGTAGTTAACATTAAATTTTGAAAGTCATATCCTACTCATGTTCACTGCTATTTTTTTAAAAGATGAGTAGACCTGCACGATACATACACATATATGTGTGTGCGCGCGCGCGCGCGCGTGTGTGTGTGTGTGTGTGTGTGTGTGTGTGTGTGTGTGTGTGTGTGTGTGTGTGTGTGTGTGTGTGTGTGTGTGTGTGTGTGTGTGTGTGTGTGTGTGTGTGTGTGTGTGTGTGTGTGTGTGTGGCAAGATTGGAAGCAAAAGGGACAGGAGGATAATTTTGTCATCAAATATTACGACGATTCCAAAAATTACAAGGATAACAGGAATGAAAAATTCTGTGTTTTAAAAATTGTTATTGTGGTATTCAGATAAATTTCAAAAGCAGAAATACACAGCAAAGGATAAAAAGATATTAGAATATTTTGAAAAGGAAGGGGGGAAAATCAATTGTAGATTTAGAGTTCCTAAAGCAAATAGTACCGGAATGCTCCAAATTTAAACTATTGATTGTTTAGTCATAAAGAAATTATAGAATTCGCAAGGTTCGGAATCTCGAACTCTACAATTGTGGAAATTAACTTCTTCCAAAATACCATTATTTAACCTTTATAATCACCCACTTATTTTGGAACTTTTATAAATTTTACTTATAATTATAATCTTCAATCTAATAATTTTAATTCTTATTTGCAGAATTCCAATCATGCGGTACCTGTTAAATGACATGTTCTAAAAGCATTCATTGCTTTATGCGATCTAAAAATATAAACTAAAGATAACCTTTATTTGAAATAGTGAAATTAACGGAAACGTGAGATTCAAAGCAAATTATATGCTGCTAAAGTTATGAATGAAAATGTAAGGAAACTAAATTCCATTAACTGCAAAAAAGCATGAAACGTTATTGATTTGCTTGTTCTCATAAAATATACTTATTTATTATTATAATTTGAACAACAAATGTCTTTATATGCATTCAGTATTACAGTATGAAAGTTGTTTTTTTTTTTAATCAGACGATATATTAAAATCTTTATTTTTTTTTAAAGATTTGTTTCATTTGGAGTCGGGAATAGTTGATTGAATTCATTAAATTTTAGTCTATCATTCAAATATGTCTAAGTTTAAGTTAAAATCTATTTTTTATATTCTCTTTTAGTTTTTCGTCAATATGATAACAAAAACAATCAAGCGAATCAATTCAATTAAAGATTAATCTTTTAAAACTTTTTCTATTAATCTTTCTTATTGTTGAGTTGTACAACTACTACACGTATTTTAGGATAATTGCAAATTTTAAATAATTAATATTTGATTATTTATTTTAAAATTAAATAAAATGTAGTTCTATTTTATTTTAAGTAAAATTAATTTGAACAATGATAAGAATGTTTAAGCTCTATTTAAAAAAAAGAATTCTTTCATTTTTTTCACTTTTTAAAGAAAAAAAAATTAACAATGGAAAATATGAATTTATTTAAACGAAGCGAATAAATTTAATAATAAAATCGTTATCGTTAATAAAATTGTTATTAGTGTTTAAATATATTATTTTAATAAAATCTATTGATATCTTGCTTGAATTAGTTTGCCTCATTTCATAATTCTCCATTTTAAAATCAAGCTTTAATTTAAATGAAATTCTTAGAACTAGCTCGCTTTTTCTTGCTTAATTTTGTGTTTTAGTGGATATTTCAGCATGTCATTGATTGTTGAGAAATAGGAGGAAGATGAGTGGAATTCATTTAAAAAACTAATGTGGTCAAAATGGATAGTTATTGGTAGCTGATGCTTTTTTATGTACTATTTTTTTTAACTTTCTTGTAGATGAAATAAGCAAAGAGAAAGTACTGTAATTGTCAAAAGATTCGAGCTCGAGAATTTAATGAATTTTAATGCTTCATTATAATTAATTAGTTATAATAAGACAATCGGACAGACGGAGTTCCTCTGAATTGGTTTTGTTTAAAATTTGATAGAAACCTACGAATTTGATTGTAAATATATATACCAAATTTCATTTATCTAGCTCAAAACGTTTATGAGATTTTTTGAGTCCCCAGACAGACAGTCAGAATTCTAAAAAAAATGTGTTTTTGGAATTTATAGTTATTTTAAACATGGAGATTCAACAAAATATTCAGTAGGAAAGATTACAATACTTTTCTCTTTGTATATTTTATATCTGAGAAAGTAAAAGCACAATGAATGAATTAAATGAAATTTGGTTTGTGATTTGTTAGTTAGTTTTATGTAACATTTCAGTATAAATCTGATGTAAAAAGGGCATCTAAAATATATATTTGATTTTCGAGTACTTCTGCATTAACTGATGTATATATCATATCATTCTTTCACAACTGTTGTTTTTTATGCAATTAATGTATGTATTTTTTTTATTACGCTATAAAGCAAGTAACTCTCATATGTGGTTATGAAAGTCTCAATATACAGTTTTTTGATTCTGAAATATGAAATTTCAATACAATATAAAATCATAATCATGTCATATATATATATATATATATATATATATATATATATATATATATATATATATATATATATATATATATATTTCATCATTAGCAAGAACAAAAAAACAATGTTTTTTTCGAATGATAATCACATATGATTTCCAGCTTTTGAATATTTTTTTGATATTATGGTTCCCTTGATAAATCGCTAAAAAATTAAAAACATCACCTATTGAAGTCGTCTGCGATAAATCGCTAACCAAAATGGTAGTTGTAAATACGAACTAGTACCATGTTTTATTAAGTAGCCTGTTCTTGTTTCCCAAAGAAAGTTAAAGGTCCTTTTCTGAGATAGTGGACTTAATAATATCTGTTTGCTAAAAATTTTTAGCAATGATTTCTCTAATGCTGAAAATATTTTAATAATCTATACAGACCAATAGAATCAAATCGGTTCTAGTGTAGATTTGGGTGCCCCTTCGATTGGCGACAAGCTTCAGCAATGAAGCACTACTTCTGGTTTTCCGTAATGTTTCATTTTCATTGATGTTACTGACCGAACATCCCTTTGGCGCCGATCTTGGCATCAAAAAAAATTGCCAAAAAATCAAGGGGCACCCAATTGTAAACATTTATTACAATTGTAAACATTATTAATCAACGGTTTTGGAATCGAAGAGGATAAAGATTCATTCTAAATAAAATCAATGTCCCATTTCTCACCAAATACATCAAAAATCAGATTAATTTTTCAAAATCTCACCAAAAGTCCACCATCTTGGCTGCTCAGAAAAAATTGTAATAAACGGCTGCAATAAAAAATTGTTAGGATTACATTTGGCGAAAGATTTCCCCCAAAGGAATTCAACTTTGGCGAATGGACATGAATCTTAAGTCTGGCCTTTAAACGTTACCTCTTGAGGACTTTCAATAGGTTCTTATTTAAATTTAAAAAATTTTCCCCACAAGAAATTTGACTTAAACCGAAATATTGCTAAATATACATTATATTTCCTTATTAATTAATACAATACAAACTCTAAATTTAGTAAATGTAAAAGTCGTTAAATGCGATAACTTACCGAAATTTTTATACCGTCCTTCAATGATAGTTATAATCCTACATAATCTAGTCTTTATTCAAGAATTTAAATTCATGTTAATCAATAAAAAGGCATATAACTGAAGAATTGAATTAAATAAATTGCACATTGAAGAGGACAAACAATTCATAAACAATTCACTGAAAATATATAAATATGATGAATGATGCCATTTATTCTGAAGCAAATGTAAATAAAAAAGTAAAGCTCGTGATTTTATTTTTTGAATGATTTAAGAATTTTAAGTGATTAAATAAGTATTTTTTAAAAGTAACTTCATTTTTTCTTAAATAGAAATTTAGTAGAAATTTGCCTAAATACAATAATCTAAATCTTAACTCAAGGAAAAATACTGGGGCTGATACATATTATCCAACATTCTACACTACACCAATGGGAAGATTTTTGGCCCACGATGTTAGATCTAGCGTGCAACGGGCCCGTCTGCACGATGGATCTTTACAGAATTCGGATTTTTAACTTGAGGCCACGAAGCCAATATCTTACCACTTGGTCATCGACACTTTTATGATCTTCTAGTGTTTAAAACATGTTTAAGTACTGGGAAACATACAAATAAATCCTTCTAAGCAAATAGAAAAGCTTTAGAAGTCTTTTAAAAGTAATCTAATATTTATTTGTGTTATTTATTAAAGATAAATCTTAAGTCCAATGATATATTTATGTATGTATGAACCCTTAAAAGTTTCCTTTACTGAAAATTTGAAATTGACTTACAATGGACTCAAAACTTCGAAACTCAGTCCGTTTTGGTAGCAAAAGGGAATTTTTTTAAAATAAAATTTTATTTTGCCAACATTATTTTACAAAATAAAACTATTAACATCATTGAATTGTATAAAAAATAGATTTCAGTATTTCATAGCATCACATTTATTGATCAAAACTGCATAAATATTAATTTCTTATTTCATTTAAAATATATTTCAAACAGTAACCATCTTTAACGCAGCAAAAATTAGCTATTGTTCTGCGATTAGAATAGCCATACTGTATATTAAAAAAACATAGTAAATCATTGATTAAAATATTTTGAAATTACCCACATTTTAGATTGCTTGAGTTCAACAAAACCATTTTTGAATCTTGTTTGCCAGAGAGAAGGTGAATACAGTCTCAAATACGGCAGTTAAATGAATGAAATTTTGCATGTTAATTTGACAATAAAATTACAGAATTGCATTAAAGTTAGAATGTGATGTGCACACAGATAGACTGCTTGTCTCTCTGATCTAGAGTATATAAACTTGCAAATATAACAGATAATGATATCAGCAACTTGAGCTTTCAGTAACACGATGCGATGGTTTATTTCAACAAGACCTTTGCAACTTTTACCCATCCTTGTCATTCTCAGAATATCAAAAACTGTTTTATGATAATTAGGAGAAATTAGCTGATGAACTATCTCAGTCGAAGATGGACCATCCAGTTCTGGGAGATATAAATAGGGTAGGATGTGAAATTTTCATTTCATCATAACACTCTTACTATTGAAGATAGAAAGGTAATTCAAAGTAAGCAAGTTATTTATTCATAATGTTGAATAATTTCTTAATTTAAAGTTTTCCAATAATTCCAACTGCTTTAGATGTTAAAAATCGTTAATTCCTTAAAAAATAGTGATATCAGCCCTGAATTTTCATTGCTTTTTAACCTAAGCATGTGCCTTCTTATTGAGTAATTCTTGCTAGTTATAGTCTTTTTCATCTTTGTCGCTCTCATTACCTTACGAAACTGGCTTAGAGCAATGAAAGAGAAGAGAGTGGATTTTTTTCCATTCATCCAATTACATGAATTAACATTCTCCTGATCAATAAGATTTTTGTTAAGATACTCCATTTCAGCGTTACTAACCCATACCTCGAGAATAAATAATCTAATTGGATTATCAATTTTGATTAATTATATTGAAGGTATAATTTATTGAAATAAAAAGCAAAACTGAAATGATAGTCGTTTTGATTAGTTAATATATTTAATGTCTATTTTGGAACACTGACGTTCCTTCTTGCTACAGAGATTGCTCTGAAATAATATTGTTAAGGATATACTTCCGCCGGGGTTCTTTTGCGATTTGTTGGTCTACGAAACAAACAGTCCTTTAGTATAAAACAACGACGACATTTATTAAACGCGAAGACACTAATATAATGACGACAAATACACAATCGAGATGAACGCAGACAACACACTGCAGGACACTACAATAAAAAGTAGCCCACAAGTAATAATCGGTAGCAACAGCAACTACAGCACACAAAGCGGCCAGACAGAATTCAGCAGAAGGAGAGAATTCACGTAGCGTCTCGGTATGGCCTCTCCATACGTCTACAATTCTCCAATGTCACCTCGCATTAGCTGTATCGAAATGCCGACTCATTACTACACTACTGGTTACTCCACACTTGACACGATGCTGCTTCTACAATAAAAGCCAGGACTCGGCACACAGTTCAATTCAGCAATTGCTTGAGCTGCACACAAAGCTTGTTCTTCGCCAGACTATTCAGGCGTTGCTTCGTTATCCTCTAGATACACGACTCCGACTCACTGACTGTAACTTGAGTTGCCGGCCTTTTATAGTTCCCGGGAGGAGGATAGAGATAGTTCTTGACCATCAGGCGTATCTCTGTTTTTATTGACTGAATTGCTAAAATTCTCGAAGTTTCAAGTAATATAGATATTTTGTCGCCAAGCTCTGAGATCACTGACACGGCACCTGATCAGCATCCAACAGAGCTGATCGTAAAACGTTTTTTCCTGTAATTGAACTAACCGTGCTGGGAAGCAACATTACATGTTTGTAATAATGTGTTGCTCTATTAGCTCCGAAAAGGGTCTTCCTTTCTTATTATAGAACAATGATTTTATTTTATTTATTTTTTTTTCGAATTTGTAATTGAAACCTCTCCAGGGTGTGAGAAAAATTTTAAATAATATTCGATATGTCAAGCAAAACTCTGATGCGCAAATAATTTATTTTATTTTTTATTTTTTATATTTAGCTTGTTTCAATTTAACCTGCATGCTATTGGATTAACCGAATTTTAATCATTTCTATCTTCAAGTTTTAGATTTGATGCCAAACATTTAGATTTCACACATTTAATTACGGAGATACAACACTGCAGTGTCCAAAATAGGTATAACGTCTCTAAAACGATATTGATTTAATGTGTTTTGCAATTTAAATTTGGAAATAATTTCCTGAAAGAATAAGGAAAGCCGAGAAACTCAAAATGAAATTAAACATAATTGTCATTGTCAATAAATAATTCAGTTTTCAGAGGATGATGATATGCAAATACCACACCCATAAATATAAGAATTTAAAATTCAAGAGGCAAAAGACTGGAGACATAACTGATTATTCGAATAGAATTTCTTTAATTATACAAATATTTGTTTGAATATTAATAAATATTTAAATAGCACGACATTTTTAAATCGATAAACAATTTCTTTTAATTCTCCTGCAATTGAAAAAATATAAAGATGAAAAATATGTTAAAAGGTAAATTTAAAAATGCCGTTCATTACTAAATATTTAATAATCGTTCACGGGTGAAGTTTGCAAAACAAGTATTCGGGATTTTGATTTATATTTAAAATTTCCCCTTTATTTCTTTATTCCATAAATTCTTAAATTGCTAAATACTTTGTTTGTGCTATGAAAGTCTGTCAAAATACCAATCTGAAAAACGTGTTTAAAATGCAGTACTTATCGAATATTCATCTAATTTTTTTTACAATTTTCATTCGCTCTCATTTAATTCATCCTCATCAGTCCATTCTTCTGATTCATCAGAAGAAGAATGGAGTGATGAATCATCAGAATGGAGTGACGAATCTTCATCATCAGAAGAATGGAGTGATGAGTCATCAGAAGGGGTTGATGAGACTTCAGACTGAAGTGATGAGTGCTCAGATTCAAACTCATCATCCCTTTCTTCTGATTCAGAATCAGCTTCATAACTTCTACTAGACTCCCATGAGGAAGTGGCATATATCAGCGGTGAATCATTTGTTTCAGCAGTGGTAGGCCACCTGCATACTGGACAACGGAAGGACTTCTCCAGCCATCTGTCGATGCAGATTTCATGAAATACATGGGCGCAAGGGAGCGATTTCATGATGAGGCAACAAACTGTGTCCAAGCAAACAGGGCACTTGAAGGTATCCGTCGAACACCGATTGGTTTCTTCCTTGAATCTCTTCTTCTTTACGACTGGTTTTCCGTTTATTATGGATGGATCTAATTTCTCATCTTCTTTTTCTCTCTTTCGCTTTCCTGTAGAATTTCTCTTTGGGAAACCTAAGTAATCAGGAATGTTTTCCATGTTCAAAAATTCCTAAAATGAAATATTCTTTCCTGTTTCAATTGGTTTTGGTCAAAAGAAAATTAATTAACATAAACAACAATGCTTTTAAGAATACAATAGATGTGAAACCAAATTTCCTTATTTTCTGAGATATTGTTTCAAAATTTTAATGGGAATTTTATTATATCAGTCTAATGTTGTAAAAAAAACTTTCATCAAAATGTATTTATATTTTTGTTACTTCTCGATTAAAAATTTAAAAATAAGTATTAAAATGTTATAAAGTTTCAAATCGATCTATGCGTATCAAAACAGAACATAAATATATTATTTCTTTTTTTTAGATAGATACTTCAGTTCTATGCAGCAATTTTCATGCTTAGCTTTACAAAAATGCAATTTTTACTTTAAAAATTTGAATTATTTGAAATTTTTATTAATATTATTGCAATAATATTGCTCGAGGTACAATTCAGTTTTAACGGGGACCAAAAAGCGTCAAGAAAAAAAATCGCCAAATTATAAAAATATACTGAAATGCATTATTATTTATTATGAAATATTTTGAACGTGCATATCACATGCTATATAGTTTGACGATTGAAATCGCCAAACTAGCGATATTTTTTCTCGGTGCTTTTTGGTCGCCGTTACAACCGACAAGTACCGTTCGAAGAATCATTCCGACTGCAATTTGAGTTTTTATATTGGCTGAATTTGCAACTCAATACTCAATACTAAACTGAACTTATATGGCACAGTTGCCAAACAGGTTTTTTAAAGGCGATTAATTGCCAAATATAGTAATTTAACTTGTATGCTTTAGTTGACATCTAACAAGTTTTCTCTTTGTTTGGCTCGGTTTGATAGAGATTGGCCGGAAAAATATATGTCGCGTTTATTTATTTTTACCACCTTGTTAGCGATAAATTTAATAGGCTTATTATATTTCAATCTACTTCGTATATAAGAAAATAAAAATGCAATTAAAAATAAATTGAACAGAAAATCATTAAATAAAATAAACTCTACATTTTTGGAGAATAAAAAATATATTAAAATGTCAGCTTACTGTTATTTTTGCACCTCTTTATATAAAAATTACTGTCTGCCTATAGATATAGCTCGTTTCCTTCAATATTTTTCAGTAAAGATCAACAAAATTCTGAATTTTACTATACAAATCATATCTATTTAAACTTTATTCAAAAATCTGCATGCATGATCGCTATTAAAAAGTACATGACTGAATAAATGAATTAAGTAAATTGAAATTTAAAGACGACGAAAAATTCATAAACAGTGGTAATAAAAAATGTACATTATAAGTGATGCCATTTTTTTAAACAAATATAAATGTATATGATTTTATTTCTGATTTTTAAGTGATTTTTTTCATTCAGTGCGATTTTAGGGTATTTTATAATTGTTGTTGTTGCTTATCCTCGAAAGATCTGACATATGCCAGATCAGCTCTAGTATGTTGCTGAGCGCCAAGAAATCGATAATTGTTGTTGTTGCTTATCCTCGAAGATCTGACATATGCCAGATCAGCTCTAGTATGTTGCTGAGCGCCAAGAAATCGATAATTGTTATTGTTGCTTATCCTCGAAAGATCTGGCATATACCAGATCAGCTCTAGTATGTTGCTGAGCGCCAAGAAATCGATAATAATAATATGATCGGATGTTAAGTGTCCCTTAGAAAGTTCGATGCAACCCAGAATGTGATCCGGTGAAGCTGGATGGTCACAGCATTTTTTACAAGTGGTATGGATTTTTCTACCACTTTCAAAGGAAAGACACTTAAGGTGGCCACTTTTTGGACTATCCAGAGCAGTCTGGGAGCCATGGTCACATTTGATTTCCAGCAGAGTGTCAGGGACTCTTCTTGTGTACCATTGGTACGCAGGTGGAATAAGTCATGTTAAATTGAGTTTAGATCTTTCATTTGAGTATAGTTCTTGATCAGTAAGCGAAGAGCCAGTGGTCGTTTCATTCTCACTACCCTCTTTGGCCAGTCTATCAGCGAACTCATTATCACTAACGTTTACGTGTGAGGGGATCCATTGGAGGTGGACGTCGTGGTTCTGGGAGATCTTCCTCAGTTCCTTTTATAATTAAAAAAAGAGTTAGAAAATTTGTTATAATACGTTATTTTATTGATACTTTATTTATTAATACGTGAAGGCCGGGATAGCCTGGTTGGTAGATGGTTGGATTCGCGTCTCTTTGGTTGCGAGTTCGAACCCCGCGTGCTTGGTGGTTGACGCGCGTTCAATCTGTCGTGGTCACAAAGTCCTCCATGTCGAGAGTAATACCACTGGGGGTACTGGATCAGGGGTGATCGTTCTCTGATTCAGGTCTAAATTACGATCTGTGGTTGAGTGAATAAAATGCATGAATGAAGTCCGCCCCGTAAAAAGGGTTGTGACGTGTGTGTAGCTAAGTCGTTCTCTTGGCCCTAGATGGCGCTACTATAGAAACAAGAGGCGCTCCCCCTCAGGTTTAAATCGGCTGTCTTCGAACAGCAGGCTTGTCCATGGCAAGTGCCATAAGAAACAACAACAACGTTATTTTAATTCTCACTTAAAGAAAGGAAAAAAATATTTTTATCAACATTTGATTCGATATAAAAAATTTCTGAGATGGTTTCATACCGATACATTTTAACTAGTTTTTGCATTATATTTAGTTAAGCGATATTTCTTCCTAAATGCGTATACTATGAGGCGTGGTTTCTGTTATAGCATTTAGATAGGCATTGCATCCAACAAATTTATAGAAAATATTATTAATAAAGAAATGGAAATTTAAAATCTCCCTTCGTATTTTACATACCCTCATTCAATATGACGTATTTTCAGCTAAGCTTTATCTAAGAATCAATATGAGCATACAGTTTTTGCTCTGTTTTAAACCAAGATTTGCTTTGTTTACGTCAAGACCGCACAATAAATTTCACTTAATGTACCTCAAGATTAATTTGTTTTAAAATTTGTCACAAATTTGCTTCAATGTGATAAAACCATTTGTTTCGTCCTTCTAGTCCAATACGTTATTAAGTTACAATTCATCACAATGTTGAGACAGGACCTTATTGGTGGTTATTGTGACCACAGTGGCCTAGAGACAAGGTGTCAACTCGGGTCCGGAAAGCTCCTGACTCGAAACCTGATTCAACTAAAAAGCCACCACATATGCTTGTCTGCCCTCATATGCCCTTCCTATTCTAAGAAAAACGCCAAATGGTATTGATACAAAACATTGTATTTATAAAAATTCATGATTTAGTAAGATAATGACTTGCAAAATTATTTTCTCATAATTATTAACATTTACTTACTATCTCATTTTTTCGTTTCATTTTTTCCGCTGGTGTGGTGTGGAGAGGGGGGTGCCAGCTCAGGTGTCGTCCTCGCCATCTGATCGTGGTTAAAAATTACGAGGTCCGTCCCAAAATAGCCCTAGTGTTGCTTCAAACGGGACGTTAATATAACTAAACTAACCATTTCATTTTTTTCATTATTTCATTTTTTCTGATAATTATTAACATTTGCTTCTATTTCATTTGTCATCTTCATTTCAACCAGTGGTGTCCCCAAAACTTTCTTGCATACATTCTCATAAACTCGTCATATCAAAGAACGTCTTACACAATATTGATGTATAATAGTTACGAACTATTAAAGAGAGAAATATTAAACTTTGCAGAGAACTTGGCAGTTTTACTGAATATACCATGTCATCCTTGGCGAGTTGTTTGGCGATTAATCCCTGGCATCTGTTAATAGTATCCAAAAATAGAATTTTTGTTTTAGACATGCTTTCCTCAACTGACTGAAGCAGAAATTTTAGATAAAAATACGCTTATAGTCACAAAATCCCAAACCAAATTTAATATATTTAAGGCATTACATTTTTGAATTAGTGGGTTTACTTGTTTCTGATCAATAGACAGTCAACCCGATGTTGGATTTGGCTGAAAATTTGATAGGCGCCTGCACTATAAAGGTTAAATCTGTGTACCGAATGTTATTTATCTAGATCTCTTCATTTTATAGTTATCAACTTATATTACAACCTACTAACTTATATTCGAACAGCCGTACAGATAGACTTCCTATGGATAGATTTTACTCAAAATTTTATAGAAATGTTCAGATTTGGTGTAAAGACTGTATATTGAATTTCAGCCGTCCAGCTCAAAGTATTTTTGAGTTATCTTTGTCACAGACAGATAGACGGACATTTTTCTTAAAATATTGTTACGAAATTTCCGGGGTTCGTTTGGATAGTGGGGGTTATATGGTGTGAAGAACGCTCAAGCACCAGGCGGCAGTAGAAAATAAAACAACGACGTTTATTTACACGAAGACACACAGGACAGCACAAAGACGACCACTGTATACAGCACAGAAGACGATTACCTTCAGCCGAGACGTGCAGCATACAAAATAGCATAAACAGCAGCATACAACAGACTCTACTGCAGACAGTAGCACACAGCTTAGTTCAGCCCTAGCTTCACTCCGTCGCTGCTCCGCTTATCCCTGGAAGGCCAGTTCTTTATCGTCGGTTCCGACTACTCTACCCTAGCAGCTGCGGCCGCTTCCTTTTATAGGTCTCAGGAGGCGGGGCTAGACGCCTCTCTACCAATCAGGAACGTTCGAGGCGTATCTCGGTTCCTACTGGACGGATTGGGAAAATTCTTGATGTTTCGGGTATAATCTATTTTGGCGCCAAAGTCGCCAAATTCGTCGCCAAGTCGCCAAATGGTCGCCAAGTGTGTCACCAAATTTTGGAACCTCCGACCCGACACCGGACTCCATTCAGTACAGATGACTGTAAAACATTCTTTCCGATGGTGGAACCAACTATGCTGGGAAGCAGCATTACAGATTCGTAACAATATATTTTTCGAACGCTTGGAAATGTTTAGAATTATCAAAATCTCGAGTTCGGATTTTTTGACGATTACTATACCTTCTTTATACTATGTATACGAAAAGGTAAAAAGTATCTAAGAACCTATGTGGTGTTAAAAGAAATACTTTGGAATGCAACGGATATGATTGTTTTAAATCTCGCGCATTTTCTTCAAGAAATTATTTTTATGGAAACGAATTATGCTTTTAGACTTCGATAATTTATTTGCTAAATGCTCCTCTACGATTCACTCTTCTTTGATCGGTTTCAAGAAATATATTTCAATCAATGCATGCTCAAATATGATTTCCTTTTAAAATATTAAAAGCCTTTAAAATAACAATCAACAATTTTTAAAGACGAAGACTTCAAAGAGTTATTTTATACTGGCAAAGTGCTACATTTATTCGGGAACTACCCAATATAGTATTTTCAATAATCGCTCATTCTAACAATACTTTTTCCTCAAAAATAACAAATAAATATTCAAAGTAAATGTATCACAAGATCAAATTTGTATACAAAGAAGTACCATCAATTATAAATATGTTCATATTAATAAACAATCATTGTTATTTTATATGTTTTCGTCGAGGTTTGTTGAAGATTTATTGTGCTAATGTTTGCCACCGATATGTAAATCCACAGATAAATTGATTCAAATTTCGCTGTCAATATATTTTATTTTCACTTTCAAAAGATTAGCAGATTAATTTCCAGGAAAATTTACAAACTGACATATTTTTAAATTGTTTTTACTACTTTTTTTAGTATTTTCTTTGTCTATTAAAATATTTTGATATATTTATTGACAGTTTAAAATGTTAATATTTAATAAAATTGATTTTAAATCGTAGTAATTGTGAAAACTATTAACACTAAACATTTCGCAATTTTCTAATAATCGATTCTTTTAGAATATAAGAAAGCTATTACATGTTTTCTTTAGATAAAATAGTTAAAATGATGAAAATTATTACAAATTAAGCACGTGGACTACGATGCATAGACATATAAGCAAATGAAACAATTAAAAGATTGAAAGCCGTGAAATAAGTTTTAACAAATTTCTGTTGTACTGAACTTTTCCCTTGAAGATTTTGAGCTGTTAACAGTCAGAAGGAGTGTTGTGTCAGAGGTTATTTTCATCAAGAACATTATTTACTGACATACAATTGAGTGATCTTTCCATCAAGTATGTAAACAAAGTAAATTCTATTTGTCAGCGCAGGTTCATGGATTTGAAAGCCTTCATTTACCTATGAAAGATTCGGATGACTTTATAAAACAACCACAAACTGACAGTAAAAAAATTAAATTACTAAATAATTTTAACACCAAAATGAACTTTCTGTCAATCAACCATTACTTTTTCTTTTAAAATTGGCTATTAAAAGAATCAATAACTTTATTTTTGGCTTTGAAGAATAAAGAAGATTAGGTAGAAGATTGCCAAAATTCAAAAGACTACTCAGTATTCTTTGAAAGTTTCCGATTAACTGAAACAAAATATAAAAAACAAACTATTGATCGAATTTCACAAAAGATTTATGCAATGTCTTTAAAAATACATTGAAAATGATTAATTGATAGTGACAATAATATTATTTTACGCAAAAAAAAAATGAGTAACAATCAAGACATTACAATGAAGATTTGCAATGTGAGTCATACATTGACGTACTCGCAAAGGATAAGATATTTTGAAATGTTTCAACAGCATTAATGGTATTTTCTTTCACAGCTTTTTAATCACTTGACTGATTTACTCATGTTTCGCACGTGCATCAAACACCAGAATTTTTAAATTTTTGAATATAGCTCTCTGAGTTATATTCGATTTAAAATTTCACGAAATTCTTGTATATTTCAGATTTTGCATCGATTTGTAACTGATTGAAGAAAACACTACATTTTCCCTATCAGAAAGAGTCATTAGATATTAGAGAAAACGGAAAAGATATGTGACTGACAACGATTTTTGAGATGAAAAGTGTTCGGAAATAACTTAGTGATTTCTGCTTTATGATATAAGAACTTCTGCTCAACTACTTATATCAGTGACCATGTTAAATCTGTGAAGATTTTAATTAAAAAGTAAGTTGAAAAAACAAGAACGGATAGGAATAATTCTAATATATCATTTTGTGGTAACAGTATTAAAAATAGATATATCTCCAATTAGAATTCCTTAGTTATATTCATTACGAACGAATGTGTCTGTAAATATATCTCGATATATCTCAAGTGAGAATTCCTTAGTTACATTCATTAAGAACGAATGTGTCTGTAAATATATCTCGATATATCTCAAATAAGAATTCCTTAGTTATATTCATTAAGAAGGATTGTGTATGTAAATCATTAAAAAAATTATATTTCATAGAAAAAGAAATGTTCCCTTAAAGAACAAAAGTAATATGAAATTCTCTTTCATTTTTCGGTCTTACAATTATATCAAATATTTTAAACAACGCATTAATCGAAACTGCGATGGAAAATAATGGGACGAATTCTTAGAATAAAGCAGTTATTTCCCCTTTGAAAACAAAACCTTTTGACAAAAATTACCTAATTTAAAATGACTCATTGTTTCATTTAAAATGAAATGAAAGTGAAATGTATTTTTAATTTAACCCATGGTTCTATGAATTTATTGAATGTTAATAAGAAACATGTCAAATTTGAACATAAATGAGCAACTTTTTCAGATTCGTAGTGTCTACATTGGTGATGAAAACTACTTATTAAAATCAAGAGGAGTTCCAAATTTTTCCGGACATGGTGTATTGTGGAAAATGTTATTTATTTTTGGCATTAATGTTGAAAAAAATCATGTCAGTCCTAAAAGACTTTTGAACTTCTTATCATGTCCTTTCTGTATATTTTCCATTTGTTTATTAGCTTTTTCCACAGCGAAATTTACAATTGCTGTCAAAACTAAAGTTGTACTGGAAGAAATTTTATGTTATTTGATAAGTTTATTAACATTTTTTCTATGGTTTCGTTTATATAGAAAACGAAATCATTTACAAGACATCTTACGAAATATTGCCATTTTTTCAAGAGCTCTCCAGTTTAAATTCTTTAAGAAAGATCTACTTATTAATATTTTAATCTTCACAATTTGGTCACCTTTACCCATTCTTTCTTTTGTGTTAACTTGGATTGAAATCCAGGATAATTTTGATTCGAAGCAAACATTTGGATATCATTCAGGAAACCCAGTGTGGAATTTTATTATTTTATTCTTTTGCAAATGTTTAACTTACTTCCAGTCAGCATTTTTATCGCTTTTCTTCAACTTCACTATATGCGTATTGTACTACAATTGTAAATTTTTGCTGTGCGAATATCACAAGAGGTTAAATGGTATTGAAAATGTCAGGGAGAACTTACATTTCATGACATCTTATCTAACTTTGATTAAAATTATCCAGGATTTGTTCAACTCGTTGATCGTACCAACAACTTATTGTACTTCAATATTTCTTTTGCATCTTTTTGTGCCGTTGTATTTACTGATTTGTGAATCCATACCATTCATGAAATATATTTATTATCCTGATCGTGTTGGTTCATATTCACGAGTCATTGAATTTTCAACCTTGACGGTGATATCTTTGATTTCAATTGCAACTCTCCCAGTTATCATCTACGAAATTCAGCTGAAGGTGGGAAATATACGAGACAATTTTAATGAAAAATTGGAAAATGGCGTAGCTGCTCTTTCAATGGATTTTCAAACAATGGAAATCCTCAAGATAATTTTGAAAAAGAAACGTATCAAGATACCTCTGTTTTACAAATTGTATTCAAATCGAAATGGTGTGTTAACATTAGTTGCAATATTTACCCTATTGAGCACGTCGTATATTTTTAAAAGTGAGATAGACGTAGAAACTTTAGAAGAGGAGAAAAAGAAATTTATGCAGGGTCACTGAATATCATTTCTAAGCAAAGCTTTTAATAGCCATCTATGAAGAACACAGAAATTTCATTATCAATTCCTGTATTTCATTCAAAATACATTATCACATTTTTATTTTTCGTTAAGCATATAACATCAGCTTGTGTTATTTTCTACATGTATTTCTAACTCCCGTACATAAAATTGTAATCTGAGAAGCAAGCCGGATAATAACTCATAAAGGACACCTGCCAAACAAGTTGTTTGAAAGACGAAGAGAAAAGAATATGTTGTCCCCAATTAGGAAAGAAGATTCCTTAAATTGCTGAAAAACTTTTCAGGAACCATACTTCATAAAATGAAGTAATTTTAATCAACATTTTCAATTTGTGTACTTTTTTTGTGTGTGCAGCACCTATTAGAACATTATTTTTGGTTAACACATAATGGTATATATTATAAAGAAATTTAATAAAACAAATTTTAAAAGTACTCTGAAAAAATCCTTCGCCATTATTTTTTTAAATTTTACAATTCAATCAGAATTTAATTAAATTAATCGAATTAATTATTAATATCAGTTCTGATAATTTAATTCTGAAAATATTTAAACAATGAGCTATTATTGAAAACTCATAATTACATCAAAAGTTTTAAAATTCTAGAAATAAAAGTAACTGTAAAATCAATTACAAGTTCACAAACATGAAAGAAATAAAGTAAATAAAAGGTATCGAAAAAAATTATACTTTATAATTTTAATGTTTTCTTTCTATCCTGTTCTATATTAAATTTCCTAATGTGTAACTGATTCTTTTAAAATATTATATACTTTATAACTTATGAAACGGGATCTAATGCTTGAAACTTAATAACCTATTTGATGAAAGTTCCAAAAGGAACAAAAGATTTGCTTTTTTATATAGAGTGGGCTCTCTGTCGGTGGGAATTAAGTTTGAAACTAGAAATATTCTAATTTTGCTATAGATGATGATGAAGTTTGGATTATGGTCAATATCAGGGTAAAATGCAAAGATAAATTCACTATTCAATCAGCTTTTTCATGAAATAATAAATTTCTGGAATAATTTGATACACAATTTGGTAATCATTTTTTTTTTAAATTTTAACATGTACTCTAATTTAAATATTTTCTTAATAATTTGAAAATTATACTAAAAATTCCACTTTCTTTCCGTTAAAATATAAAGGCATCATTCTAACTAGTTCACACCAAAGGGGTCTAGCAAGGTTTTTCTCCTTTAAGAACTGTTTGATATAAATTTAATCTAACAGTTTTCAAATAATCATATTAAACAATAAAAACCTTTTTCTAAGTTATTTTTTCTTAATTGTTGAAGCAAAGCTAAAATGACAGGAAAAATATCAAATGTTTTAACAAAAGTTTCATGTCATTAGATTCATGATGCGTATTGTTCCGATTTCTATTTCTAATGAAACAAAAAGAATAATATCAAAATGAATTACAGCAAAATCAGAAAATTTGTGACAGAAAAGAAGCTTTATAGGGATTAAAAGGATTTTTTAAAAATTTTTGGTGATTATTTTCTTCCCTTTGCAACTATTATTATTGTTATTATTAATTAATTAATTAATTAATTAATTATTAGTATGAAACTCTTGTTACTTAATTAAAATTCAAACTGCGTTTATTGCATTAAAGTTTTAAAAAATTCATTCGATTGTCCATTTTTCTTTTTTTTGTTAATGTGCGTAGTTTTTTTTTTCTTAAAATCATATCAAATCAGTGGTAGTGATCTTCCTGAAATTTTCTCACATACTCATTAATAAATATACTCGCTTATTATTAAACTCATTCCATGAAACATTCTCACATACTCAGTAATAAATATACTCGCTCATTATTAAACTCATTCCATGAAACATTCTCACATACTCAGTAATAAATATACTCGCTCATTATTAAACTCATGCCATTGACGAACTATAGTTACGAAGGAGCCTATTAACACTATTATTATCAATCTTTGAGATACGGGACAAGAAAAATGAATATATACTTTGGATGTCTTTTCCGGCCAAAAGAAACAAAAGTTTGACATAAAACTCAACTGAAGTCGCAAAATCATATATAAGATGCCCTGCATAAGTCAATACATTTATAAATCATCGAGTTACATGCTTGTAAAAGTACACTCTGACAGATGATCCTTTTTTATGAGAGATATGATTCAGAATTCGACGAAAGTTTATACATTAAATGTTAAAATTCCGAACCAAATTCGGCTAAATTGTTCCAAATTTTAATTATCGCATTCATACGCATGCAAAGGAACAGATAGTCATCATTGACTGATCGCTTTCCTTATAGATTTCATTCTAAATTAGATACGTCTACACTTAGGATGTTAAATTTGTCTACCAAATTTTATTCACCTGGCTGTTTTCGTGTCGCAGTTATTATGTTAATTTAATAATAAATTAGATTTCCTCTAAATGGATTTCATTCGAAATTCGACGAAAATCTACAAATTTGGTATAAAGGTCATATACAAAATTTCATCAATTCCTCCCAAAGAGTTTTTGATCTATCGTGCTCACCAATAATTCAAAAGATTTATTTTGTAGCCTCACTCAATGGTTGAAGTGCAAAACCTACTTCAACGCTTCATTAAACTTCTGTTGGAACTTCTTTACTTCAAGTTAATTTTTGCATCTATTTTCCTTTGACTGAATTGAAATTTCACTGAATCCCTTTCGAGCATTTCCAATGATATTTTAAATCTTCATTAATTACTTAAGCTGAGATTTGGATAAAACCAGATGGAACATTTCCCCTAACCTCTCTTGCATACTCTCTAAATACATTTGCCATGCCAGAAAACGGCTTACATGGCACTGGCGTACAATAAATAAGAAATATTAATTTTTGCCTTGAATTTAGACTTTTTATTGAATGCATCGTGTGATCCCTGTCGAGTTTTTCAGCGATTAATCCCTGGCATGATATCCGAAAATCGAATTTGTGTTTTAGACACTCTTTTCTCAAACGATTGAAACGAAAATTTGATTAAAAAAAATTGCACTTGCAATCACAAAATCCCATACCAAATTTTATATATTTAGGTCATTGCGTTTTTGAACTCTCGCCTTGTAAATATTTCTGAAAATACAGGCTGATAGATAGTCAATTGCTCACATTTCACAAGTGCCTCTACTGTACATGCTAAATCTGTGTACCTAATCATATCTATCTAGCTCTCTTCATTTTGAAGTTATGGTATTAACGTATTTTCGGAGAGATTGACTTTCTCTTAACAGATTTTATTCAACATTTGGGAGAAATCTGGAAATTTCCTGTGAAGACCTATACCGAGTTTCAAACTTCTAGCTGAAATCGTTGACTTTTCTTTGTCACAGACAGACAAACGGACATTTACCAAAAATATGGTTGGATGTGTTTTATCTCTGGGAGGTGTGAAACGAGGAGATTCGCCAAAATATCGTGTTCGAATTTTCTGGCGATTGCTATACCTTCTCTACACTATATGCACGAGAAAGTGAAAATGAATTGAAATTTGGGATCTCCCAAATTTCTTGATGTTTACTACCCTGCTCGAATTTTTCTTTCCATCCATTTTAAAGTCTTGCTTATATTGCCCGCTCACTATTTCAAATGAATTTTAAATACGAATTAATCAATGGTTCAGTCGATATGAAATGGATTTCACAATAGCGCTCAAATACCTGCAGACACATTTTTAGAAAAATGCATTAACCCACTCGAAACGGAAGTCTGATTTTATAATAGTTTCCTCTCAGTATGCTTTCAGGTTTTTTTAATCGTTTGTCACTTAACAAAAATTATTTTGGTTTGGACTTTGATTTACAGCTATTTGTGATTACAATTTTTTCATTTATATTGATAGAATTTTTTTTATTTATTTTAAAAGCATAATCTTTAAGCTGTTTCTGGTTTCTATTCTCAGCACTATATATAAAAAAATAAGAGAAAGTAGACACCACAAAACTTTTCGCTTACTCTTTAAAAACGGCGCAATTCTTCACTTCCTGCAAGACCTTGGGAATGGCCACAAATGCTTTTGCATGGCATTGGTAAGCAATAATTACAAAATATATATCTTTGCCATGAATCTGAATCTATCGTGCGATCTTTGACGATTTATCGCCAGCATGTTGTTAATATACAAGTACCTGAAAATCGAATACTTATAGACTGAAACCAAAATTTGATTCAGAACTAAATTTATAATCACAAATTTGTAGAAATATCAAATTTCATTTATTTAAGTCATTGCTTTTTTTATATGCATGCGAAATTACAGACAGACAGACGGTCAAACCTTTGATATATTTGTTTCAAAATTTGAAAATGATCTACGTTTTTGATACTACATATGCTTACCAAATTTTATTCATCTAGCTTTTAAATTTTGTAGAATCAAGTTCACTTCTGCTCGATTGCAAAACAGATAGACTTCCTTAGATTACACTCAAAATTACCTTAGATTACATTCAAATAGATTACATTCAAAATTTTACACAAATCTACAAATTTGGTGGCAAGTCTGCATAACAGATTTCATCAGTAGAACTCAATGTGTTTTCGAGTTATAGAGTTCAGACCTAATGCCAAAAATGTTTTCTTCAACTTTCTAGGTATCTGAAGTTGAATTCGTCCGATTTCGGATATTTTGACAATTACAATATTTTTTTATATATTTTTGTACACGGGAAAGTATAAAATGCTATATTTCATCTTATTTCCTTCATTATAATTAAGTTATCTTTACAGATACTGATAAAAATTTTCTGTAAGACTACTACTGAAGAAAATAGAGCAAATTTTCAATTCACAAATTTTAATTTTGAGACTGTCATGAAAAGTATGGCAGTGATCTCTCCAAAATTTTCTCGCATAATCTCTAATAAAGGTGTTATCCCACAAAACATCTGACATAGTAATCACTTACATCAGTTATGAAAAGCTAGCCTTTAGCATTATTTTGCTATTTTTACTGACTCCTTGGCAGTGAGGGGTTTTTCTTTTGCGATTAATCTCTGCCATGAGGCTAATAGAATCCAAAACTCGAATTTGGGTTTTAGGCACGTTTTTATCAACCGGTTGAAAGAAAAATTTGATTCATAAATTAAACATGAAGTCACAAAACGCCATACCATATTTGATAAATTGAAATCCTTGCGCTTTTGACTTGTCACGTTTACATTCTTCTGAAAATAGAGACCAAGAGACAGCCAACTCTTTGTTGAATTTGGCTCAAACTTTCATAATTGTCCATACTGACATTAATTCTGTGTACCAAATTTTATCTATCTAGCTTTATTCATTTTGTAGTTATCGTGTTAATTTATATTAGAAATGCTGGAACAGATGGACTTTCTCTGAACAGATTTTACTCAAAATTTGATTGAAATCTGCATATTTGGTGTGAAAACCATATACCAAATTTCATCCGTTTAGTTCAAAGCATTTTATAATTGAGTGGCAGACAGACATTATGCCAAAAATACGTTTTTCGATTTCAAGGAGGTTTAAAACGTGGAGATTCTCAAAATCACGAATTCGAATTTTTTGACAATTACAATACTTTCTTTATACTTTGTATATGAGAAAATAAAAATGGAAAAATTTATTTTATCTAATTATTCTAGGCACATATGCTTGACTAGAACAATTTTATTTCCTTCTTAACTTTTAATACTTTTCTGATTGAAATACCATATATCCTTAACATATAAATTTTTTTAATGTTTTTTACATTTTTTCAATATGTTCTATATAATTAAAGAAGTAGTGATTATAAACAACTAAATGGACTTAAAACCAATATAATTATTTTCAATGAAACGCCAAAATTCACTTGAAGAAAATTTATAATAATCAAATTGAAATTGTGCCAAAAGTGGTTTTCGTCAGTCAAATTTCGTTTCTGCATATGAAGGAGTCTTTATCTCATTTTATTATAAATGATATTTTTTAATTAATTCAAAACCATCTTTCATTTCATAATGTTTTTTTATTCCTGAAACCTTATTGTTTATTTCTTCTGCAAACTGAGCTCATGTATTCTAATTACAAAATATCTAAAGCATCTTTTGGCTTCAATTCTGATCAAAGGTAAACTGATAAAGATCTAGTGACAAAAAGTTGAAAAGGCACTGGTTGCAATAATAATTTACTATTGTGGTACCTGAAAATGTGAATCAAAACCTTTCGAAATGACTTTATAAAAAAATGAAACATTTGTATCAGCATAAATGTTTCATTTGTTATTTATCAAGCTCATGCAAATTTATTTTTAACATTGTTCATTGAATAATTTTTTTAATCCTCGGAAGAACCTCTTTTTAAAATGCCGAAAGAATGCTCAAATGGTGAAAGGTTGTCAATTGTACATTGTTCATTGAATAATTTTTTTAATCCTCGGAAGAACCTCTTTTTAAAATGCCGAAAGAATGCTCAAATGGTGAAAGGTTGTCAATTGTACATTGTTCATTGAATAATTTTTTTAATCCTCGGAAGAACCTCTTTTTAAAATGCCGAAAGAATGTTCAAATGGTGAAAGGTTGTCAATTGTACATTGTTCATTGAATAATTTTTTTAATCCTTGGAAGAACCTCTTTTTAAAATGCCGAAAGAATGCTCAAATGGTGAAAGGTTGTCAATTGTACATTGTTCATTGAATAATTTTTTTAATCCTCGGAAGAACCTCTTTTTAAAATGCTGAAAGATTGCTCAAATGGTGAAAGGTTGTCAATTATACATTGTTCATTGAATAATTTTTTTTTAATCCTTGGAAGAACCTCTTTTTAAAATGCCACATGAAGCCACATGAGAGGATTATCAATGGTATTGGAAAACAGAAAAGATTATTCCTTTTTTTTATTTCTATTTTTCCCCAACTATTCACCAAAGCTCTTGATATCACAAAAATATGGCGTGAAAATTTTTATAATTTTTACATTTTCGTAAAATTTCACCATGTAAAGGATCAAAGAAGGAAAAATAAAGTAAAAAGATATACCTTCGATGAATAGAACAGACTGCATTATAGGGGAAAATATCCAGAGACCTATTTCATTATTTTTATTTTGTATGATATGTATTCAAATAAATCATTATTTCAAAAAGTAATTATGAATATTTTTTCATTTATAATATCCCTGGATCATCAAAATAGTTATTTTTCAATCAAAATATGTTCTGAGAAACATTGCTCCTTTGTAAAAAGCAAAATACGTCCTCTTATTCTATAGCGGATGGTTCGAAAATGTTGCTTTGATTGAGTCCTTAAGTTGCTATTTCAGAGAAAGATAGAATTTAGTTACTTAAAAAGTAACTGAACTCTGTCTAAAATTATAAGTATTATTACACTTCTGGTAATAATATTCAAGCCAGTTACGTAAATAATTATCTATTTGGCATTAGTTACGGCTTCTGTACTTAAATGAGTTCATCAATCATTGCAATGAAACAGGTGCTATCAAACATTCTAAAGTTACTACTTTTATGCTTATATTAATTTTTAGTACCATATTATTTTACATCTTTTATTGTTATATAACTTATCAATGTATCCGAGATGGCGTTGCATGACATTGTCTGCATGAGAGTAGACACAAAAAGATTCTCATAGTTAATTATAAAAACTTTTTCTTTTGTGTGAAATCTGATTTTTTCAGGAAAGTCACCCGCATTAACAAACTTAAAAAACAAAAATATTAAATATAAATACATAAGTAAAAAATGGAGCCAAAAGCTCCACTCGAACCGAGGACCCGCAACGCACGCGTTATTCATGTTGTTCTGACCACTATACCATACTATCCACACTTCAAAGCGGAATTTAAATATACTTATTCTAATAGTTATAAAAAAAAATTATGTGTGCATATGTAAAATCTCGTTTTTTCAAAAAAGATACCTATATAAATATACTTAAAAAGCAATACCTTATCTAAATGCAAAATTTGATCCAAATCATTAGAGGCGTCACCGAGATACACACATATATTTGTTTCGTGTGAGTAATGCTATTTTAATATCTAATTTAATCCAAATTAATTTCCTACATTTTTTGCCTAATTCGGCCCATGTCGGGGCCATTCTAAAGTGTCCTCTTATTTCCTGATCCTATTCCACGCATAAAGCTGTGTAAAAATTACTGCGCTATTAGTTCCACATGTCAAGTGAAAATGATCCCTCCGTTGCCCTTGTCAAAGATCCACACGTGTATTCAATCGCCACGTGGCCGGAAATCTCATGTTATACAAGAATAGTGACCATTTGCTTCGCCCCTTCCTTACTTCTGTTTTTGTGCCGCGCTGTGGAGAACGTGCCTTATCCGCGTCTCTTCTAGTAAATAATTTTGCCTTCCCAGGATGGATATTAAAGAGAATTAAAAAATCCAAAGCGTCTTTGTCTTCAAACCTGCCTTCTACTTTTCAGAAATATTCTTACATATATATATTGCTTATTTAAAGTTATTGAACGTAAAAAATTGCTCGTTTAAAGTTATAAGATAAAAATATTTTTTTTACACTTCGTATATGAGAAAAGAAAAAGAAAATTCATACCTGTATACAAAAAAAGGAGTTTTATTCAACACAAATCACAAAAAAGAAGGAAATTCAAACTGATGCAACCTATGCGATCGAAATCGCATAAAATGAGAATGACTTTTTATCACTTGGGTCATTATTCATTTAATCTTGAATGCATTTCTCAAGTACCTTCAATTGCAGTCTTCAATCCACTTTGATGGAATGGGAAGATTCATGCGTGATGGGAAGATTCATAATTATGACGCGTGATTATGCGCATCATAATTAAAAGCATTCTGCGGTCTTGAAGAGGCACGTGGAACATATCATTCTCAATGACTAGCTCGCTGTCGCTTGACTCGTTTTCACCGCTCTCCTGACCTAGAGACATCCGGCAAAGGGGGCACTTTGTGTTCGTTTCCAACCATTTGTTGATGCATCGTTCATGAAACGTATGGCTGCACCACAAGGATTTCATTTTCCTACAACGAGTAGTATCCAGGCAAACACAACACTTGGCGACTTTTTCTTTGGCTTGGCATGGTGGAGCCAACTTTTTTTTACAAGGACGGCCTCTTTTGCGCTTTGGTGGAGAATCCTTGCTCACAACGATCGGTTTAACAGGTTGTTTCCGGACTCGACCCATGATTGGAATAAAATATTCCTGGGAAATTGAAGAAAAAGGATATAAAGTTCAAACCAACTTTAAAACTGATATCTCTTTATAATATTATTGCGGGAAATCAGTAAATACGTGCTGCGCTTATTATATTGGGATTCCAGAAAATAAAAAGGCCGATAGCTGTATAGAGAAGCCACCACTTCTTATTCTTTGAAATGGATCTCGTAGAGGATATATACAAACACATGAAAAAAGAAATCATGAGAAAAAGTAATGAGAGGAGAATAAATTCCGAAAATAAATATTCAAGAAAACAAATTTAATATCGCTACTGCCAACCTAATCATAAAAGAACTGGCACGCTTTCGCACTGAGATCTCTCCACGAATAAAAAAAACTTGAACTGTTTAAGAATGAACATGACAATTTCAAGTTGTATCGGAAGATTCATTATATTGGCTACAATTCGCCAATAAAGTTTTCAATTTCGCCAAAGTTTGATGGCAAAATATTTTATAAGAAAATGTTCTAAACTAATCCTAACAAAATAGTTATACAAAATTGAATAGAACAAACACAAAAATCGGTAAATATCTTATGAATTTTAAACAAAATTCTTGTTGGAAAACTAGAAAATGAAAAGTATTTCTTTCATTCGACCCACATTAAAAGAAAATTTCACCCTTGCCATTCGTTTCGACCTCTAATTTTATAAGAACTGGAGCAATAAGAATGATGATGGGTGTAAGAGAATCCAGCTAACAACAGTTTTTCAATGAACTGTCTCATACGCAAGCTAAAACAAAAATGTTAAAGAAATTCGAACCCATGGTTAAGAATACTGCAGGCATGATATTTCATGCGTCTTAGTATTTCAAAATTTTTACTATTGTCGACAACAAAAATAATTCTGTGCTGAAAAAAAAATTAATATCGCAATGCGCATACATATAAACTCAGTCAATTCTATAATAAAATGTTATTGTATGCACATATTTTTAAGTTATTAAAATAAGAGGAAAATTATAAAAAAATGATACCACTGAATTTGAATTTCAAAATGAGGCAATAATTAGAGTATAATGACGTGCTCTGTAGTTTTTGGAGAAAAAGTGTGCATTTTTTGTTAAATTCTCTTTAAAATTTTTTAAACTTCTTATGAGAATCAATATTTTCAAGAACTAACTACATGCCAAATTTGGTAGGTGAAAACCCAATCACTTGCTTTGTAGAGCCTTTTAAAATGATTTTTGCATCATGACGATGACTCATCCAAATCTGTAAATAATATGCAGGTTTATAAACCTTATGTAAAGAAAATAATCGAAGGCAGAGATTTAAAATCATTTTTAAGTCCCAAGTTTATAATTAATAAAATGAGTGCATAAAAACGTCTAGTTCAACATCTGTTTTTATGAACCGATAATTCATCCAATTTGAATTCTTTTGCTCTAAGGATATCATTGGGAAATAAACATTTTACTATACTAACCCCTCCTAAAAAAATTTCTGAGATCCCACCCAAAATGTCAACTGATTTTTTTACCTCCTTCCTACAACATATCCGTCACCTGTCCAAATCCAATCGAAATTACTTCAGTTATCGAGGTCTTGAGAAAACGTAGGCAGTTTTATAATATTTATATGTAACTTTTCACTGAAAGGTTTTTTGGCTTCTATGAACTATGAGTGATAAAAATTGCAGAAAATCATGCCATGAGAATCTTTGAAATAAAATTTAACAAGAGGGTGATTGACAAGAAGCACTGTGCATGACTCTGTTTCCGAGATGAAAACGCTGTCAATAGATCCAGAGGGCACTTAAGCCAAGGGACCCCTCTTTAAACTTATATGTCGCACTAGGTGAAGATCACATTTTACATTCGGCATCAGATAAAAGTCGCAGAAGGCACATATTTAAGAATCGAAATTCCAATCCTCATGTTTAGAAACAGAAACTATTTCAACAAGGCCTTGCTTATACCAACTTTTTTTCTTTTTGTCGATCGCATTTAATTTTGCATAGAAACCGAAAATGATATCAATATCTTCAAAGAAATGCCAATTAAACACAGCAATGGAAGTAACACAATAAATACAACTAAAAATGTATGGTTTGTAATATATTTAAAATCAGAACTAACGAAAGAAAATTGTACAATAAATACAATCTTATCAAAAGATATATAAAATTTTATAAACTGATGAGAAATCGATTATTTTAAATCAAATTACTTCCTAATAACTGTAATGATAATAAATTGACAGATAACTGAAAAGATTTTGTTTTTACTTTTAATATGTGAAGTGACTATAAAAAAATATTTCGAATTTGTAATATTCAGACAGATTTAAAAACTAGCTAAACAGTCTATATGTAAATTTGAAATTTTCAACAGTTTTGAGCTTTTACAATTCTTTATGAGAAAAGAAAATGACAGAAAATGCAGTAAAATTTCAATCAGCGATTTAAATTTTACTGCAAAATCCTTTAAGAAAACAGTACCGAATTTCGCAGATAACATTGTCTTCTATAGATAAAACCATAATTTATTAGCGAATCGTTTATATTCCTAAAATGAGAATTTTCTTTTTCAAATAAAGTATATATTCTTAAAATTGAAGCAGTCTCTAGTCTTTTAAATATTTATAATTAATTATTTTTTACGATTCTTGTTAAATTTATATTTAAAAATAAGAAAAACTGCAAACAACTTCTGAAGAGAATTCATTTCCAGATTTATTAACCTGAGAGAAAAACAGAAATAAATTACATGGTTATTAATGCAAGACATATTGAGCGATGTCTATATTAAATATTTTTACATTTTTTTCGACTGATAATGAACTCATATTTTTCAGTAAACTTCATCATTTTTCACTTGAATTACGTGGAGAAAACACTTCTCATCTTGTATGAAATTTACAGGCATATGTTACATATTTTTAACAATACATTAAAATTTCACGTATCTTTAAAAAATAAGAAATCTTACGCAATATTTCTCATAGATGAAAGAATCGAGCTAATCCTTTTCTATCTTAGCAGGTTGAAATCTTTAATACAATCTATAAATTCGTTTTCTAGCAAAAAATATTTTTACGGTAAGAAGATGAAGTTGAAAAGTGTTTATAGTGGCTTATTTTTGAGTAAAAAATTGAAGATTCCTCTTGTAGGTATAATCTTAGAGTTGAGTAATCGTTAAGAATAAAAAATGAAACGCCTTGGTGGCGAAGTGAATACTGTAAATACAATTCTTAAATAAATAGCTTCAAATACTACTTGGCTTACTAGATTATGCCTTCGAATTTTACATAAAAGTGCAGTCTTCAGAAATGCGTTTCACTTTGTCCATCTCTGATATTATAACATTGCTAAAGATTTAAGAAGTTAAATAATATCAACGTTCCATTTTGATTCTACACGATGGTTTCTCAGTAACGAACAACGTAATTTTGAACATAAGTGAAATGACAAGGAGGAAGGGACACTCGAGTTGACCAACACCCTCTCTAAGTTTCTATGTTTCACCAGCAGTAGGACAATATATTTATCATTATAGCAGATGATAAGCCTTTACTAATCCCGGTGAAGCCTTTTGATAAGGTCTCAACTTCAAGATCAAACTTTTCAAATTGAAAGCCCACAACCATTATATGTGTAAATTCAGTGTCTGTTAAACTGGACTTCCGGTGATCAAACTTTATCTGCTCAAAGCATGTGGAAATCTGAAGAAGACATATTGGTTGATTGACTTGTGTGATAGAAGTTTTAGCTGCAAAAAATTTTCTCCCCGCATGCGCAAGGATTTTTATCTAATAAACATTAAAAAAAATTAGAATATTGAAGAAAAGGTGCAGATAAGATATTCTGTTCATGTCAATTAACTACAGTTTAAAACAATGAAATTTGTACCAAAATATTCCTCTTGTTGCCAAAATGGAATTTCAATAAAGTGTGATGTGAAGTAATAGCGAATAAGTTGATTTAGTTATATTAACGTTCCTTTTAAAGTAATACTAGGGCTGTTTTTGGATAGACCTCATAATTTTGAACAACGGTCAGATGAAAAGGACAAAACCTGAGCTGGTACCCCCCTCCTCTCCATACCATACCAATGGAAGGGCGTTTGGCCCGAAGGATTTAGCATGCAACAGACCAGCTTAGATGACGGTTCTTCGGTGGAGTCGGGTCTCGAATCTGAGGCTCTCCGGTTCCAAAGGTGAGACATTACCACCTGGCCAATGTGGTTCCCAACAACGAATAAAGGGTAGGGAACAAGAATCACTCAGAAATTAACGCTAAGTTGCCAAAGGGCGTTGCTGTGAAGTCTAAGTAACTTTACTTAATTTTAGCTGCTAATCATAAGTAATAAGCCAAATAAGCCAAGTATAAGTAATAATGCTCATAAGTAGTAAGCCAAGTTTCCCTTCCCAATAACTCTCTGATGTGCTTATTCTACTTTGAGATTTCATAAAAATATTCAAAAGGCAGTAAGACGTTTAAAAGATTACTTAAATTGAAACTGCTAATCGTAAATCTTTCTCATAAATAAGAAGGGAATTTTCCCTTCCCAGTAACTTGCTGATGGCATATTCACATGTTGAGATTTCATAGGAAGATTCAAATAAACAGAAAAATGCTTAAACGATTATTTGATTCAAGCTGCGAATCCTGAATCTTTCTCATTAGTAATAAGCAAAGTTTCTCTTCCCAGTAACTCGATGATGCGTATATTCTTATGTTCAGACATCATTGGAAGATTCGAATTGGCAGAAAGATGCTTTAAAAGATGCAACTTGGAATTTTGAAAGGATGTATTCTTAGATGCAGTATGGATGCTATCGTCTGTCAATGCTTCAGGTAAACAATTTATTTTTTTATTCTTGAAGGTTTAGTGTTTTACATATCCAATTTTTCCGAAGAAAATTTTTAGAGATATTTATTAATCATTTATTATTAATCCTTTCTGAATTATGTATTGTCTTAAAGGACTTTCAGTGCTTTAGAATAACATTTCTGGCCATATATTCTGATGTGAATATTTTTCCTTTTCTATACATGTAAATGTCCTTTCATTTTCTTGATGTTATTTGAATCAGATTTTGTTATGTGTTATAACGCTGTATGCATTATAACCATAGATGTTTCGTAGCTTGACTTAATTCACTATTTTCAGATTAACATCGTATTTCAAAGTTTCTCAAATGCTACCATGGAGAGATTATGCAATCTTGAGATTGCCAGATAACATGATATAGTACATGTTGCCGAACTAATATAATCAACGTGTATTAATTGCGCAATCATGTCGAATTATCGAATATCTTTTTTCGGAGATGATTGTATCATTCAATTTTTAATACAGAGATGTGCAGTTAATATTTTATTTCAGAGCATGGCTTTTTACTTTCTCATAAAAAACCGTATTACAATCGTCAAAAAAAATTCGAATTCGCAATTTTGACGAATCTCATTGCTTAAGACTTCTCGAATCCGTAAAAGACATTCTTACATAATATCTATCTATCTGTTAACACTATAGTTTGAAAATATTTTCAACTAGTGGGGGAAATTTGGTATGTGATCTTTACAACAATTTTGTATATTTCTATTAAATACCTTACAATCTTCAACGAAATCCATTCAGAGGAAATCTGTATTCCCGGCTTTTGGAATGTAAATTAATGAAATAACTACAGAATTCTTTTACTACAGATAATAACTACAGATAAAATTCTGTACACAGATTTAAAATCGAAAATGTATATATGTATCAAATGTTTAACCACATTCGTCAAAACATAATCCGTCTATCTGTTAGTTCGCGAAAAATCAACACAATAACGAGATACCTCAGAAACAAAAAAAGAATCACGCATGAAATTTCATATATTTGTTTCTACGTTTGTAATTCTGTCGAGAATTCTATCTTAAATTAAAAAAGACTTTCAAAATGCACATTTGGTTTTCTAGTACTTGTGTATTGACCCCATCTTAGTGATTAATAATTAAATCATACAGATATAAATTGACGTTAAAGTGGTGTAATTTTATTTGTCTTACTTAAGTTCTATTCATTGCATACATGAACTTTGCAAATAGAGATTAACCCCTTGGTGTCATAGAACTATTAAAAAACATAAAAATTTGATTCATCTATCTTCTAAATTACTAGGTAATGCATTTTCTGCTTTATTATCCATCTTGCAAAATACGCAGATATTTAAAAAAAAAAACGTCTTTTTTCTAGCTTTTAACACTAGAAATAAAAAACCGCTCTATAAGGTAGTTGATAAAATGATGAAAGTATTTTGAACTTCAGGGCAACTATTGTTAAAAATTAAGCAAAAAAAAATTAGAAAATGGCCAAAATTTAGGAAAATTTCTCATGAGTATTGAATTTGCATCATTAAAAAGGCAATTTCTTTTAATTTTGAAAAAGTATAAAATTATGAGGCCAAACGGTCTGGCCTATACAGTACTGACACATACATTCATCTTTATCATTAATTACTGTAATCACTGTATAATTCAGCAGAGAATAATACTTATGGATATAATTTTCTGCATTGAATTGAATATGAATAAACACTTCTTTTATCAAATTATCTAAAAACAATCCTTTTAAATAGTTATTTTATTGAAAAACCATTTCAATAGTTAAAAATTCTTTGAAAATCAATATTTTTCTATTGCTTAGTTCGTCTCATTTTCAAAACATACCTCCAGGAAGAACAATTCTTGCTCACGAAACTTAAATTTCTCTCTTTTCTTTTATATGAAGGTTCTTGTATAAGCCTAGAAATCGTGAATAATAAGATTTCATTGTTTCAAAATTGATCATTTTCATTCTTACTAAATTTTTTAAAAAATTTATGACATATGATCAATCTGCGACAGTTATTTTATTTTTAGTTAAATTATTACATTTTATTACATTCTAAAATTCATATTTTTATCCCTCAATAGAAAAGTAATCTGTTCTTTTAATTTTGGGTCACTTTCTAAATAAATAATTTTTTTTAATTTTAGGTTATTTTCTATCAAATTTTGCAATTATCTTATCTCCTCAGAAAAAACTACATAATTGAAAATCTTGCCAAAAAGATATAAATACTTTTTTTATATATTATTGGAAATATATTACTTTTATATATTTCCAAAACTTAAACATACTACGTAATTTCCTTAAATCTAGACAAAAAGAACACGCGTACAAGTCTCAGTATTCTGTTTAAATAAATACTCGACATCTAGAAATTAAACTTTTTGTTATAAGACTATTAACTCTGGCTTAAATGCAATTACCACCAAGACTTTTTTTCTGAAGTATTATTATAAATAGTACCAGTACTTTTACAAAATAAATATTAAAAAAAAAACATAAGAAAAATCGAATGCATCACTGTTCTCTCAAATGCAATCATAGCCTATTTTAACGAAAGCTGAATGAACGATTGAAAATATTATAGTTGCCTCGTGAAAATATATTCGAGTGAATGTAACTTATTGATTAAATTGCCTAATCACATTTTAAAAACTTCTTCATATACACAAAGGCGGAAATTTTTCAAACATTATTTTTTATCTTTGTTTTCTATGAAATCTAGATAAATTGCCTGTTCGTGATAATGTTAATACGGGAACTTGAATAAAATAATTAAAAGCTTCCAAACAGAAATGTATGTCGCTAACATGACAAAAATTACATATGTATACTGATCGTATTTACAATTATTACAAATTGCTAAGTATATTTACAACTGCATCAATTACCACAAAAAATAAAATAAGAGTAGAGTAATACAAAAAGTGAGGAAAAATACATAAAGGGTATTGTAGCTATTAAACTATATTTTGATACGTTAAGGAATCGAAATTTCTGTAAATATTTGAAATCTCAGGAAATAAAGGATTTAGGCATTTACTAAAATAGTGCGAGGCCGAATGTCCCACCAAATGTTATGCTATTTAACAAAAATTATTTTGCGATTTTATTCATACTGAATTGCAATTTAAATCACAATAATTATAGACAATGTTTCACAAAAATGAAATGAGAACCATTCAAAAGATAAATTGTTTTGCATCATACAAAAACTGAAAATAATGTTATATCATATATGAACAAACGAAATGAATATGATGAAAAGATTTGATGAAACAAATATTCAAATCGTCTGATATTTACAAAATACAAAATCGTCTGATATTTATTTATTCATTCGTGGAATATCCAGAAGAATCAGCTTAACCATGTGGTTTTAATGGAGAACACGGAACTCCAGAGAAGAAACCATCAACATGAAGGAGGTCAGCAAGTCAAAGAAATAGCGGAACAAGAAGCATCGTAGAAAAAAGAAAATTTATAGCTGATATTGTAATGGTTTCATCAATTTTGCGAAGCTTTACAGAATTGAAAAGTAACAAAGTTTGCTGAATTTTAAAAATGCACAAAAAATGCAATAATAAAAACAAATATAATTATTACACTGTATATAACAAATAGATAAAATATAAGTAAAATTCATAGAAAAAGAAAAGTAATTCATATTCATGCATTCATTTTATAGTGTAACTTTTACCGCATCTTATACCTATGTTTTTACAAGCCATATCTAAAAATATTATTTTTTAATAAAGAGAAAAATCTAATTTATTCATCAGATTTTATTTCGCTCGATTTCTTCCTGTAGGAGTATTTTTAATGACAAATTGTATCGATAAAATTGATATTGAAGTACAACATCAATGAAGAATGCACAATAAAGATGTTATATAACTTCATCATTAATTACCACACCTCAGTCGTGACTTATCATTGCTGCAGTATAGCTCGTGAAAACTTTTATATGATATTTAATAGACTTTGGACACCTGACTATTTTTACTGCCGAAATCCCAAAACGGTATTTCGCCGAAGAACGTTATAAACGACTTAAATAAGATAAATAAATCGGCCGTATGTTAAGATGTCGTTAAAGTAAATGGGTTCCATCTCTAATGGGTATAGCTGTGTAATGAGTTCGAGTTACCTCCACTCTTATAAGGGGGCGTACATCCTAATGCAGGCTTTGGAAAATAACGATGAATCGTCACTTTAGATTCAGCCTTCAGCCACAGCGATGAGATTCTTTTAGAGCATTCTGAATTTCAAGGCTAAACGATAGTAATTCAATCTTGGTAATTATGGCACTAGACTTCTTGAAAGAGTGTAGATGAGAGGTTGTTTGAAATAGTATGTAGATTCTCATTTCTCGTAGGTGATGTGTACATAAATGGTGAAATTAACTAGTAATGGGCCGACGCGGAAAGTTTTTCTGCACGGAAAAATTTGACAGGAAGAAATTACTATAAAAATATGGTTATTTTATGCAGACTATAATATTCTTATTATAATTTCTTCCTGGTCTGTCATTTCATATTCAATGGAAAGGCTAGATGTAGGACTTTGGTAATCCTTGAAGTCTTATAGACATATCTATATAACAGACATATCTAATTACCAACCTCAATGATTAATCACCTATAGGAATAATTCAAATAATGGGACGGTGTATTTATTTTTCCATTTCAAAATTCATCAGTACTTTTTCAGAAATTTCGTTCATTAAAACGATAATATTATTTCATTGAATATGATTATGCAGTTTTTGCATGGTGAACAGAAAAAAAAGATCACTTAAAAATGTGAAGTAGGGTAAATGCAAAATATAATGAAATAATTTCTATTTTACTGTTGCTTTTGGTTTGAGTAGAAAATAATTTAGTTCTTATACTGCCTGCCTGATGAGTTGAAATTTCAAACTTGGGAAGTGGTATATAATTTCAAACTAACAATGAATGTTTTCTACAAATGGTAAATATTCTCAAATTTAGTACGTTTACTTCCAAACTTGATTGAAGAGATTTAACAATTGCGACAATGATTGCAATTGCACATGACAACTGCACATGGCAATTGCACATGATGCACAATATCTTGTTGAGAGAGATATCTAAGACTAAGCAGAATAAGTGCTGATGCAGTAAACGGTTTAATTAGTGGCAGCTGTCGGTGGCCTTAGACAACAACATGCTAAAAGGATACCATCAATGCCAGTTTCAATATATTACTACTGTGTAAGGAATTGAAGCAGCACGACTCCATACGTAAATATCCACGTTACCATTGATAGTAGCAAAGGTTTTGAAATTACAAATGTTCCCCATCCAGTCAGCTTCAGGGACTTACGATCTTCGCTTAACCTGAAATAATACATATGTTTGTGAATATGGTCTGGATTATTTGCAAAGTGAAGAATGAATAAACGCAGAGTATTTGCCTTTCTTTGGACTGAATCCGCCGAAAGCACAATAAAAAGTATTAGCTTGATGCATATGAGGAAATCCAGAACATGAAAGCCGATCATCCCAAATTCATTCAGTTTTCCCATCAAAATCAATATAAACATGATCCCTAGAAGTTTATACACAATTATAATGAAAGTAAGGAAAATGATAAGGGAAAATACTTTTTCTAATCCTTGAAATATTAAAAATGTTTTTTCATAAATTGAAAATGTCATATCATTTATGTCCCAATTTTCCTTTAAACAAATAGACAGTGTATAGCAGTAAAATATAAAAAATAGGCTAGTGGCAAAAAGTAAAATCATGCCAGGATAATAAATAGCAATGTTATTTAGAAAATATACAAGAATTTGGTTAACACCATCGATATATAAAGTGGCATTAACGAAACAATCATGATTTTTAATAGGCTGTATCAGTTAGAAGACTGTTTTTACCACTGGTTTTAGTATAGCTAAGAAAATCGAACAAACGGACATGGTTTTAGCTAGTTTCAAGACATGGTTATACTTAAGGAAATTAGACTCATCTCTTAAATATTCCAGTTGTCGAATCAGAGCAATTATATTCTTCATTCTTTTTCGAACTATCCACCATAGAATAAGAGGGAATATTTTATTACCTAATATAAACACTCCAGCCCAAGGTGCGTCTTGATCCAGACAAACTGCTTTGAAAACTATAACCCAACCATAAGAGAGATGAAAACAAACTGCGTTTATTTTTTGGAAGAGCATTGTTCGCTTACTTGAATGTAAACCACATAATGTAAAAAGGAATAAAATGGGCTTCACTATTTCTTTCAATTTGATGGAATTTATTTTATTCTTCATTTGCAAATCTTCGATATTACATTTATTTTTCAAATGGAAAGATTTTAACATCATTTGCGTTCTTAACATTTTTTTATTAGTGTCCATCAAAATAATTTTAAATATCAAATTTCTGTACTTATCAGTTTCTACTATCAAATCGTATTGTTACAGTATATCGCCACGCTAACTGCAACAATATTGATTATCTAAAATCAGCTTATCATAGTTTAAATTCAAATTCTCTATATATCTGTTATCCAACTATCAATATCTACTTACAGATTTTTTCTGCTATCTTCTGTCAAAATATTAGTTTCTACCATCAAATTTCAGTAAGAACTTCAATCAAAATTTTACTTCTACTGTCCAATTTTAAGTTATTAAACAGAAATAACACATTTAAGTTTGCCAGCAGAATTTTCTCGATCACTTTGCTGCTTTTTCACTAGAATAATTGTAAAGAGAATTATTAATAGTAAAGGTTATCTTGCAGTACGATCTCTAATGGAGAAACTAGAGAATTAAAAAGATTATTTAACAATTCTCCAAAACATCAACATTTATGATGTATTATTCTAACAATAATTCAGATCTTTTTTATTATTATTTCTCATAAACTTCATTTTAAAAAGTAGTTCTTTGAATTCGTTATAGAGAAATTTTCAAAAGAATTTTGCATTTGCCTGATACACAATACCAAAACGAATTGAGTAGACACGTATATTTCGTTTTTTCAAACAATCATTAAAATGCATTTTTCTTAAATTTCTATTTTCTTTGTCAGCTGACATAATAGATAAGCACCATATTCCTGACAGAACTTTAAATTTATGCCAACGAATTCCCATTATATTTCCAATGAATCGAATTCAATATGTTTTATGATTTTTAGAATGCTTATATTATAATATTCTCTTTATAGAATATTTATAAGGAAAGAGGATGTCAGTCGGTACTGATTTTACTGCTTAATAATTTTTTTTTCGAAATGAAAATTTAGTTAACTCTAATTTTCTTCTTTTATTCAATTGTGATATATCAAAATTCAGTGATTTTTATGATTAAAGCAACTTACAAATTTTTTCCGAAATATGGATTTTTTTTTAATATAAGAGTACAAGCAATTTATTTTTTTCCGTGAAAACTATATTAATGAGTATTTAAATTCATAAGAAAAAATCAAAAAAACTTATTGCTGTTTGTTGTTATCGATAAATATTTAAAACACAACGCAGAAATCGCTGTTCTTACTTTTCACCGAATGGCAATAAGTCAAATATAAAACAACTCATCGTACGAATTTCAGACTGCTTCCTTAAACATTTTTACATCTGCTTCGAACACAACAGTTGAATTATTATCAGAAATGCTCTGGAGAGAGTTCGCCGTATTATTAAAACTGCATTCAGTCTTGAAGAAAAAAGATATATAAGAAATCAATAAATAGGCTTCCAACAGAAAGCTTAATTTAGCGCAAGAATGGGCTTTACATTCACTAGTTGGGTAATCGTTATGGCTTGTCTTACGGAAATGGATGCTCACATGTTTCAAAACGGTTATCTTTTAAAAATGGTCTATTTATTATTTTAACTCAAAATAACAGTTCTAATGATTTAATATCTTGTCTTACAACTTTTTTCTTTAATTTTGATCATATATTAAATTCAATTTGATTCACTATCTGTAAAAATGTTTTTAAATTTTATGATGCAATTCAAACTCGTGTATTAAAACATTCAATCGCGTGCTTTGGCCAATCATTATTTCCGTAATAGATTTTCACTTCTATTTTTACTTCGCAGTATGTACACTTTTTGATTTGTAGTGAACTAATTCAATTGAAATCATGTCATGTTTAGTGAATTTTTAAAAAATGCTTTCCCTGTATTAATATTTTAACACCTAAAAAGTCAATGATCTAGGCGAACAAACTAGTTGCCAAAGACAGCTAGTAAGACATATTTTTTCTTGCTGGGTATTTCTAACATTTCTTACCCGTAAACATACTACTGGTTTCCATTTTCTCTTATGATTACTATTTCCATTATTTCTAATCTGCATTGAGACTTGATTAAAAAATTGAAACAGTCTTTTTATTGTATTTCTAAATGAGTTGGTCACTGACCTTTATATCAGCAATGGACGAAGGTAAGACTCAGATATTCTCAAAAATAATTGTTGTTGTTGTTGCTGCTGTTGTTTCTTACAGCACTTTCCATGGACAAGCCCGCTGTTACGAAGACAGCGATTTTAAGCAGGTGGGAGAGCGTCTCTTGTTTTTATAGTAGCGCTATCTAGGGCCAAGAAAACGACTTAGCTACACACATCACAACCCTTTTTACGGGGCCGACTTTATTCACGCATTTCATTCACTCATCCACAGATCGTAATTTAGACCTGAATCAGAGAACGATCACCCCTAATCCAGTACCTCCAGTGGTATTACTCTCGACATGGAGGACTTTTTGACCACGACAGATTTATACGCGCGTCAGCCACCAAGCAAGCGGGGAATCTTCAGCCGGCGGCGTTCAAACTCGCAAAATAACTGTTCAATGTATTAACTGTCATAGCATCCAATTTCGGATGACAGAAAACTTTCTCATTCAACGTAGAATTTGGTGGGAGTAGAACATACTTATGTTTATGTGAATCACATGTGATTCACGCCTATTATCTAATTTTATATTTATTATAAAAAAATAAACACCTTATTCCGAATCACAGGTATGAGTCAGAGCAACGAAAGTGCTATTCTAATATCCTTTTCCAATTACTTGTAGGAACGTAATTGTAACAACATTTTCACTATTTGTCTATTCACCCTTTGCACTAGGAAAAATAATTCGATGCGTTATTATTCATTTAATAAAAGGGCTTGTTTATTTCTCCATTATGTTTATTATGTTTATTTCTCCAATATATATATATATATAATGATATTTTAATTTTAAATTTTAATTAATTTCCACGATTTTATCGTAATTTAGCCCATCGTAAGTTCATTCTAAAAGTATTCTCTTATTCCGTGATCCAATTCCACTTTTGGTTTAATTAATCCCTTTGTAAAAATAATGCGCATTCAGTACTACGTATCAATTGAAAGTGATATTTACGTTGCCCTTGTCAGAGATCACCACGTGTATTGAATTGGCGCGTGGCCAGAAATTTTATGTTATATAAGACTAGTGATCATTTGTTTCGGGCTTCTTTCTTACTTCTGCTTTTCTGCCGCGCTGCGTCTGCTTGTAAATAAATTGCTTTCTCGAGATGGATATTAAAGAGAATTAAAAATACAACGTCTCGTCTATGTCTTCAAACCTGCACTCAACTTCAACCAAAAATATGTTACATATTGTTTAGCCGATAGGATTCGAAATCCTATATATATAATAATATAATTGTTATTTATAATAATATATTGTTATATATCCAATATATATAATTGTTTTATGTTGAATTTCCCTGAAAAATTAATCTACACCTTTTTACCATTTTTAAGGGCTTTTGAAAGTCAAAATTGAAAAATAAATAAATAAAACGTCACAATGATACACCGTCTTGAATGGTGAGTGAGATGCATTATTCGAGTACAAAGGGTTAATAGATGTGTTATGCAATTGCGATCAGATGAATTTGATTTTCTTCGAATCTGCCATGCCCCTTGGAATCATTAAAAAACTAACGATTTGTAATAACTTCTATTTTTTATTCCGAAGTAAGAAAAGGGTAATTTTAATGTTTTCAATGTTTAGTGAACCAGTGGATGATTTGACAGCATAAAAATATTTAAATCATCAATGGCGAGATATTTAATACTGTGTATATATTTAATACTTTTTGTATCCCAAAAGGTATTCAGCGTCTAATATTTACAGATTCGGATATAACACATCCTGACGAGTGTTTTCATGTATAACAAGTGGGGGTCCCCAAATATAGTGTTATAGTCTAATTAAGGTATAAAACTTGTGTAAATTTCAAGAAATGAGAAAAAAAGCAAGTGAAAATCGGTGTTATTGAGAAGTTTCAATAAAACAAATTTTCGAAATGTCGGCCGTTGGAATAAATGGCCTGGTGAAGTCTGGAATAGAAGTTCTCAACTACTTTCTGCAAAATATCTGCTCCATTTTCTTTGAATTTGGTTTCAATTGCTTCTCTCAGATCGTCTAATGTTGAGGGCTGTACGAGATACACTACATTTTTCAGACTTCCCCATAAAAAATATCGAAAGGGTTAAGATCCGGAGAGTAAGGTGGCCACTGTATACCATTGCCTGTCCATATAATGGAATCCAACCCGATGAGTCTATTGTGAAAATGTTCCGCTATTGATCGAAGTTTCACTGAGTGTGGTGAGGTCTAGCAACATCTTACATAAACCAATAATCGCTTACCTTGTTCATGCCTTGCAAGAACGGAATGACATTCAACACGTCAAAATAAGCTTCACTGGTGACATTTTTTATTTAAAAAAATTGGTCTAATGAAGCCTACGTCAGATAACGCACATCAATCTGTGAGCCTAAGTGGGTGCAGTGGCCGAATTATAGCGTGATGGAGATTTTCAGAGGCCCAGAACCTCAAGATTAACATATGCATAGATTGTTAACATATCCTTCAAGGTGGAAATGCGCCTCATCACTGAACCAGATCCGGTTAAAATAAATTTCGCCACATTCGACCTTATTGATCAGTGTGCCTGCAAAATCAAACCTCTTTCAACCAACCAAATCGGTCAATTGTGATTGATTTGAATTTTGTAAGGGAACATAGCAGCATAAGAATTTGCATGTTCACTTACAGACACGCTGTTCCTCTCATTGGTTGACATAAATTTCCATAGTCACCTAGGGAAGATTCCATGTTGTGCAATCGTAATTTGGAATACAAACGTTCGGATTCGTAATTAACATTCTTCGTGTAATTAAACTATCCTTCGGGGACCCCACATGCTATACATAAAAATACTCATCTTGATGTATTCTATCCGAATCTATAAATATTAGACGCTGTATACCTTGTGGGACAACCTGTACTTTCAAAGAAAATAAAGTTAGTGTTTTATATTTGTACATTATATACGTGCACATAATATCGTACATTGACAATAAATATAATTTTATGAAATAGTGAATGCTTGGGAATAAAAACGATACTTCCTCAGAAGACAGATTATGACGGAAGTTATTTTGGAAACAATATGTTTTCACAATTAACTGCAGTCTGAAATACGCATCGAATGACTGACTTTTTAGTTGTAAATCTACAATGAAGTGAAAATACTAAGTAGTTTAAAATGCAAGATGGACTTAGAAACGCTTCAGTATCTTGAATATACTCTATTACTTTCTCGTATATTTAGTATAGAGAAAGTGTAATAATTAGGGATTGCAATACCGGTATACCGGGATACCGAATACCGGTATTTTGAGCCATTTGTACAATTTCGTAATGCCGGTATTCACAAGTTTAAATACCGGTTTTTCGGTATTTACTAGAATTTTTTAAAATTGTCTCCACTATATGTTCAGGTATCGCGAACATAGCAAAATAGTATACGTTTTTGTTTTTATGTCTCCCTAACGGGCGAAATTAATTAGCTAATTAATAGCTGAATTAATTGCTTAAATCTGAATTAGCGAAACATGGATTATCCCTGAAAGAAGAAATTGTATCCATAACGACTAATGGAGCAACAGTTATGAAAAAGATGGAAAGTTGATTGGTGCAAATCAGCAATTGTGCTATGCTCATGGAATTCAATTAGGAGTAATAAATGTATTATACCAAAAAAATAAAGAACAGAAGAATCCAAATACTGTGGATATAGAAATTTCGGATTCCAACTTTGAAAAGAGTAAGAGTGAGAGTGATATTGACAATGAAGATAATGACAATGTAATTCTTGAAGAAGATATTGCTAATGATTATGAAATATTAACCTATCAAGAATTGCTTCCTATAATTTATAAAGTTCGAAAAATTGTTAAAATATTTAAACGTTCCCCTGTAAAAATGATATATTACTAAAATATATACTAACTGAAAATAAAACAGAATAAATGTTAATATTAGATTCTAAAACACATTGGAACAGTTTACTCCTAATGATTGAACGATTTTTGAAACTGAGAAATCCAATCCAAAAATCAATAATCGACTTAAACCTGTAAATTAATATTTCAGATAGTGAATTCGACTTAATATCCAGAACTGTATCAGCTCTATTTCCAATAAAACTGACTATTGAGACATGATGTCGAAGAGATTCTAATTTATTAACAGCTAATGCAACAATAAATTTCATGTTGCAGTCACTGAAAGAACAGTACACATCACTATCTGAAGAATTATATATTACATTGAAAAATCACACAGAAGATAGGCATACCGAAATAGAAAATGTCTTATGGTATTTACATAATTATAATGATTTTAAAAATGAAAAAGAAGAAAAGAAAATAACAAATTCAAATCTGATTAAGTTAAGAGTAAATTTTCTTAAAATTTTTTATCCACAAACCTATCCACATTCAGAAGAATTCGGTTCAATTATTGAAGATTATGTTGTCACTACTGTCGATAGTGAAATGGAATTGTCTCTTGAACAAAAATTAGAATTAGCGATAAATAAAAAAAAAATCAACGAACCAAAATACAATACAGAAATCAGCTATATCCAAAACCATCCGACGAGAAATCGATTTGTTTGAAGATGAGGGATTTAGAGGTAATTACTTGGAAAAAGTATATCGCCCATTGCTAACAGTACCACCAACTAGCGTAGATGTCGAAAGAGCGTTTTCGACAGCTGGTAATTTTTACACAAAATTACTTTTCAGGCTTAATGACAGTACAATTGATGATTATGTTTTTTAAGATCACATTTCAAAAATTTGTAATAGTATCACAGATTGAATAGAGATATTTACACTTTCTTTGTGATTTAAATAAATAAAATATTTCTTTACTTTTTTGTGATTATATACTGTTATAATTTATAAGTTACAAATTATTTTTTGTGATATTTACACTCTCTAACAAAACTGGCAAATAAAACAAAGAAACACCTGTGTTTTCTTTCTTTTTCTAAAATTTCTAATACCGGTATTAAAACCGGTATCCCGGTATTAAGATTTAAAAAATACCGAATACCGGTATTGAAATTTTGGTCCGGTATTGCAATCCCTAGTAATAATCATCAAAAACTACAATCTCAAGATTTTAACGAGTTTTTAGACCTTCCTCAGTTCGAAAAATATGTTTTTAAAAATATTCGCATGTCTGTTTGTCTGCAACAAAGAAAATCAAGATCGTTTTGAATTAGACGATATTTCCACCAATTTGTAGATTTCTGTCAAATTTTAAGCAACTCCGTTCGAAGGAAGTTTATTTATCTGACTGTTCGAATATCAATTAACAGGATAATTACAAAACGAAGAGGGCTAACTACATAAAATTCGGTATATAGATATAGCATTTATAATGTAGATACCAATCAGATTTTGAACTGTATCTCACAAGATCGTCTTTCTGTCTGAAATGTCAGAACCATGCAAACGCGGTAACTCAAAAAAGCAATAACTTCAATATATCAACTTTGGTATGGGATTTTGTTACTACAAATGTAATTATGGGTCAAAGTTTTTTTGTTTCAATCGGTTGGCAAAAACGTGACAAAAAACAACACATATTCGATTTTCAGATACTATTAACGTCATACCAGGGATTAAATGTGTTAGGAAATTTCGGCATTAAGGTTATAAATTCCAAATTTATTTTGTCTCCCGTAATTTATTGAAAAAAAAATGATGGAATGCATTTTGAACCAGCTTTTGTGCGTCATTGGTATGAATAAATCACTTCACGTGACATTAAACATTTAACTATTTAATCGGTATCGCATCTGATATTTATATAACCTAGCAACTGTAATATAAAAACTTTAGAATTTAGACATGATATAAAATTCGTGTCGTTATTGTTTGTAAGATGTTTTGTTTCGGTATTGGTCTCAGGTCCTGTAATGACCGTTTATGTTTTTTATAAGTTTTCCCCGTCATATCTGTAAATAGTTCATCATGTATTCAATTCTATTTCCTCCTAATAAATTGTATTTAAATTAAACCTTTCCTTTTGTCGGACCCAATGTTTGGAGACTTTTTATTTGTCATCATTTCCACTGCAATACTCTAATATCAAACGGCTGGATTCTCAACAGTTTTATAAAATATCATTGTAACAAAATGCCAATTAACTTCCAAAGGGTGACACGGTAGATTAAGTAAAAATGCTAAATTTATTCCAAATATCAATATTTCGTAGCTTTTGTGCCCCAAAGCCATGCAAGGCATTCTCTGGAATAACACCTTTATTAGAAACTATGCAAGAAGGTTTAGAGGAAACAACTCCCATTGGTGTTAGTATAGTAAATAAAATAATAATAAATTATTAAGATTATTAAAATAGGATGTTTCATCTGATAGCATTATTATTAAAAATAGGAAGTCATTTAATTCGAAAATTAATTCTTATGTCAAGAGATTAATAACAATATTGCCTGAAAATTCTCAACTTTACGATGAAGAAAAGATTCTAGCTTTTTTGGGGAGAAGAGAGGAGACGGGGGGGGGAATCCCGAGGCATATTGTTCACCAAATTACTAATATAAAGTCAAATATATAATCGTTTAATATCGATTAATTGGTTTTAAAAATACTCGCATATCTTCAACATATTTTAAACTTTATTTTATTATAAATATTGCAATTCTTAACCCCCACGGGGCTTTAAATAGACTCTATATGCGATATTCAAATAGAGAGAAGTCATAAATTCAGGGATAAGTACTATATACAAAAGGAATATAAAAATAAACATCACACTGAATGATGAAACATGTCATTTCTATCAGCCGGGAAAGTCTTGCTGTATTTCATTTTAAATGTATTTGCTAATTGATATACAAAGCTCCAAATTGAAAAGAATAATGATGAATGCCGAATAAAAATTATTTGTAAGAAAGTAAATCACTTTAGTTCATTTTCGTGAGATCTGATTGACCAATTATAGAAAAACATTTGCAATGAAAGCTTTGCAACGCAGCAGTAGTTGGAATAGTAAGTAATACAAAATATATTGAAGTAAATAATTCGGGATAGCTAAATGCTGTTTAGAGAAATGGTCTTTAAGTACTGTTCCTTAAATTAAAAATAAAAAGTTTTCAACTTGTAAAAACAATTTTCAGCAACTTTTTACATTAATTCCTTAAGCTCTACCACCCAATTAATCAAAGTCTGTTTTAGCCATAAGACAACTAGACACTCTTTTTTCATAACAAAGAAAAAAGTGAAATTAAATTTAGTAAGTATAATTTTAAAGTTGGTGTAATTATTTTTAGTAAAATTACGAAATTACACTAACAAAATGTCTTTAATCTATCAGTTTGTAAGCAACAAAGATTCTCCACTTTTAATGATAACTCCTTTCTTCTCAACCGCTCAAAGATTTTTTTAAAAATAAGATATACCCTGTGCTGCTAATCTACGGTTTATAAATTTTTTAACTATATTTTAAAAATACGAAGGCGGGAAAAATGCCCCAGATGTCCCACTGACATAGTGACTCTCCTTTCCCTCATAGACATGGCAGCAACGAGAAACTTCAGTTTCATGGTATAAAAATGCTCTTAACATTAAAAATTTTATTATTGCTTCTTTTATAGTTTTCTTTATAAAAATAAATTAAGTATTTACCTATAATCATTAATTTTACATACAATTTATGGCAAAAAATCTATTTTTCCCACGCATTTTCTGCTATATCACCTTGATCATTTGTAAATTCGGCCTTTATTTTAGATTATATTAAAAAATTCTATGCATTCAAAATTTCTATTTCTCAAAATTTCATTTCACTCATGTGAATATCAATGATTTCATTAACTTATCTGCAAAAAATCTCAAAAGAAGCTCGCATTTCAAAACGGATAGCAAAATTTTTGCAATTTTTTTTTTTTTTTTTATTCTGCAAATTTTTCTATGATTTTAATAAATGTCAATTGTAACGTATAATTTAGAAATCAATGATTATTTTTTTAAATATTTCCGCAAATAAAATTTTAGCCTTATGATTGTTCTCTGCATACATAAATTTAACATATTCTACTTTTCTTCATGAAAATGTTTGTGCGAAATATCACTCCGAAGATTTACTTTTTAAAAAAATAATTAGCTATAATCTCATAATTTATTCATAAAAGTATTTTAATTTGATTTGCGTATTTAAAAAAGAGTAACTTATTTTTATCAATGCATAATATTTGATAATTTAAATATTCTTTCCTTAAATATATATATTAAGAATATAAATTGACAATATCACATAATTTTAAGAAAACACATAGGTCTTTTTACAGTGCGGTGGTGTTATTTCCATTGGAATGTACATAAGTTGAAAAGCATTCATATTTGCAAAATATTTACACACATTAACAACATATTCGTACGAGAAACGCACATTTTAATGTTTAATTGAATGAAATTATTTAATAAAACAAATTGAAATAGATTTCTTCAATTGAATGCGCATATTTTCAGTTGAATATTTGCTGCGGCTTATATGGCAACGTGATGAAAACGATACATTTTCCTTTTTTTTAACAAATGTCCTTGATGAATTACAGGCAATTTAAATGAGGACTTGTCCTTCAAATGTTTGGCTCCAAGGTCAAGTCTCATATCTGCAAAAACAAAGAAATTCCGGTCTTTTATAAAAGTTACATACAAATATTTAAAAACTACATTGCAATTGAATAGAACTAATCTACTTTTATTTTATCTAACTAGTAAACATAAGGTCTTGAATTTGCTTTTACGTATTTTTTCTGTACAGTTTGAAACAACTAATACTTGGCAAATGACAAAACCAACATCCTCTTACTTTTAGTTCAAATTCTAAAAACTGAGTTAGTGCGTCTAATATAAAATTGTTTATATCAACCCAACCTCATCTCTTACCACCAATTGCACATTTATTATTGACATAATTGTATTGAGAACATAAAAGAAATTATTGATTTAAAGTCAAACTTAATTGGAAATTTAAATCCAATTATAAACTGTACTTAGATTTGAACAAAAATTATAACTTCATTTTGAATAAGAAGTAGCCAAGTTTTCACCCTTTTTTTATTCTATAAAGTGATATTTCTATTATTTTGTGTTCTACAATCAAAGACAACTTAAGTTGATAGTACAATATTTAATGAATTAAAACGAGTAATAAAATAAGTATTCATATGCTATATAAGATTATATGAGCAGTTCTAACAAATAATCTCAACAGAAAATGGAGTATCTGCTTCTATCCGCTGTCTAAACAATTTAATTAAACAATTTTTATTTTAAATGTATAGTATTATTATTTAGAATGACGGTTTTTAAGTATAAAACTAAAGGTTTTTGTAATATGGGTGATGTTATACAATAAAAGAAACATCTCGACATTATACAATTTCATATTAACTTTGCAAGACAAATATAAAAAAATTCGAACTCCTTTATTGAATTATCAATAGCATTTTATATAGAAGAAACTTTTGGTGTAACCTAGCCCATGCAAGTACATACTTCAATAGTTAATCAAAAACCCATTAACTGATAATGGTTCCTACAACAAAATAGTGAATTACTCGCGTCATAGTATACTTAAAATAAGATATATTATAGGAAGTCTCGTAGTTTTCATTATATAGTTAACTTCAAATGATATTGACTACATTTTAACTATTGAACTATAAAAATAATTCAGCTTTAAGAAAAAAATCCAAATTTTTCATGGGATTTCATTAAAAATATCCCAATGTATGCTCTTATGCATAAAGAAAGTATCAATATATGAGTTATTTAATAATTGATTTATAATTTCAACAGCCTCTACATAAAATACATATTCCATTCAAAAAGCCTATAGAGATCAAATATCATTTCGCATTTTTCAGAATTTTGTGCGTGGAAAAAGCTTTTGACAGAATGAAAATAAAAGAGAATTTTTTTTTAAATCATCTTCAGCAATAAATAAAAGAAAAAATAGTTTATTCATCAAGTTGCGTGTAGTAGTGTTTCAGTTTATCAAAAATAAAAGAGCGGAAAATGAGCATGCTTGTAAAGATCACGCTAACACATTCTGTAAAATGGGGGAGGGGGATTCTTTGTCACGAAAAATCGGAAAATGGCAGGTGTGTTTCATAGTAACATCCAAGACAGAAGACAACAAAAACTATCTTTCTATAATAAATTTCATTGTTTAGACAAAATGACAGGTTTTTGCTTTGACTTTCAGTGCTTCATTTTTATTTTAATATTGTAATTATTTCAAACACGACTCGCCTGTTCAATTAAGTATTAGCACGCCATTAGTCAAAATATAAACACAAAAGCGCTACAGTACGATCGCCAAACTAGAATTTTTTTAGAGCGATACCTTGCAAAATGTGATGATGTAAAAAATTTCAGTTGCAACCCTACATAAAGAAATATGAATAATTCTCAAGCAAAACTTTTTCTGTAAATATTCAAGATGGCGACCGTTTGGCGAGCATCTTCAATATTTAGGAACAGTTAGTGATTGTACAAACGAAATCACACCGCAATCTTAAATCTAAGATTGCGAATAAAGAATGAGTAATGTGACGAATTCAGTATTGCTTTTGATCATAATTTGATTTGTTTCATTCATAACTATTTTACAGTCTAAGTTTTAGATAACTGGCTATTTTGAAGCAATTTTTACTGTTTTTCTAGATGCTGTTACGAACACGCGAAATGATAGAGAGCATTAAAAAAAAGATTGTTTAACATCATTTCATTTTTTTTTTCACAATGTTCCACAAATCGCCATATTTAGTTTAAAATTATATTTTTATTTTCCTCAAAAAGCAATTCGCAATTTGAAAAGCAAAAAAGGGTAATCTCAAAGGAAATTTGAAAATGCAATGTTATTTATACTGAAATGGGTTTCAGCCTTTAAGCCAACTTAACTATACATACTGAATTTGCAGAGCGAGTTATTGTTTATAAATAACCAAATCATCATCCTGCAGAATTGTTTTAGCCACTTCATTCAACATTTCTCACTAATCCATGTGATTTCTATCTTTAGATATCATATGAAAGATTTATCATTCAGAAAGAAGCCATTGCCTCCAAAATACTATAACTAATTCATTTTCAAACGCAAGAGAAAGAAATTATCGAATTGGACATGACAATTTTATGGCTAGGTTGTTCTATTGTTTAGCATTTGAAAATTGTTGTTTTAAAAATATTACTTTTCCATAAAATTCCTTTTTTTATTTTTATTTTTTTAAATGATGTAATTATATCTGAAAAGATCCAAAAGCTTATTTAAAACTATAGGTAAAGTCAAACTAAAATTTTCACTTTCAGTGCTGTTAAAATTACATTACATTTAATGATCATGCTATATGTAGTTATCTACTGTATTTATAAATGAAACATTTGGAGCAAATATTGCATCTGCAACATCATTTATAAACATCTAAAACATCATTTAACATCAAATTCTAAAACATCATTTATAAATATAGCACACGAAAATAAAACTTTCTTTGTTGGTATCTTTTTTTGAGAATAAAATTTTATTGTAAATTTTGCACTTGCGAATGAAACATTATTGAAAGGTCTGCTTGGTTTTCTTTAATTAATATTTTCTCTTTAAAGTAACTTTGAGTCACTCAAAACAAATGTTAAATTTTGATTATGGTAATCTATTTAATGTAGATCTTCTAAACCCATTTGTGAAAAAAATGAAGATAATGCATTCATTAATTAATGATAAAAATTCAAAATTGTTTTGCTTTCTTCCTTAATTCTTTAGAATCAATTTTTCTATTCTTCTTCTTGAGTAGTTAAAAAAAATGTGTTTATTTCGTTCTAATTCAACTTATACTTTGTCATGTAATTAATTTTTTTTTTTTCTAAAAACCATTTTTGAAGGATATATCTATTGAGTTTTAATCCAAAATATTTTGAAATTTATTTTTTAGAAATGTTCTTAAATGCTCTCTGTTTCGTAAAGCGTGACAAACTAGGTCAGTACCCAAATCAAATTTTATTTTCATTGGTGCTTACTTTTGGATGGCATTCGAAATACCTCCCCCCCCCTCTGGCCTTATACAGGATCGCGGTTGCTCTGCAATGACCTGGGAGAACGATAAATGTCCTGGGTATTTTTTTTCTCCTTATCTTGAAGTTTATTCTTGATTTTTTTTTTTTCATTTAGTGTTAAAAGAAGCAATCTACAAAAACCGAATTTCTTATGTGGATATTACGTTTCATTCGACTATTACACATTAACCCTTTAAAGGGCCATTTTTTTCTAGTCATATTATGTTAAAATATTTTTAGGCTTGACATTAGAATAAGAAAAGGAATTCATTTAGCTTATTAGATAAATTTAATTTGATTCATTAATTAATTTGGTTAATAAATAATAAAGTAACATATCAAGACACATCATTTTGTCTGAGATAAAGAACTGAAGCATCTAAGTTTCTGACTTGCTAAAAAAATTTGTCAGAACTTATGCCAACCTACATAATTTCATACAAAGATTGATAAATTTGGTGGGAAGCATACTTCCGACGGCCTCAGAAAGGGTTAAAATACTATAAGCATCATTAGAAAAATAAACCATTGCACAGAACCCAATGTTAATTTTAAAACACCTTTAATAAATTCTATTAAACCTTATATGCATGTATAAAGTCCTGAATTAATTTACCACCAAACTATCTTTTAATATTTTGGTATCAGTGGATATATTTTGGAGCAGAATAACTTCAAGTGAAACTGAAAAACGCTCTGTTAATTGATTAAAGCAGTTTAATTTTTCTTCTGTAGCCATTTACTGCTTGCGGTTCCAGTTATATTGTTTTCTTCTCTGCTAACGGTTCATTGCCGACAATGAATCTAACATAATAAGCAAATATAATCTTCAGCTGAATGCGATGCTTAAAGTATCAACATAATATAAAAAAAATCAATACATTTTTTTTACCTTAGGTATACCTTATTCTCTTTTTCTGGATTTAAAAAAAAGGGCCTCGGTGGCCTAGTGGTAAGGTCTCGGCTTGTGAGCCGTAGGGTTTCAGGTTCGAGACCCGATTCCACAGAAGAACGTTAATCCCATCCGTTCCACGTTAAAACCGTCATGCCAAACGTCCTCCCGCTGGTGTGGTATGGCGTGGAGAGGGGGGTGCCATCTCAGGTGTCGTCCTCGTCATCTGACCGCGGTTCAAAATGACGAGATCCGTCCCAAAATAGCCCTAGTGTTGCTTTACAACGGGACGTTAATATAACTAAACTAAACTAAACTGGATTTAAAAAAAATAAAGAGTACGTCAATATTTAAATCTTACCCTTGAATTCTTAGGGAGCGTAATTTTCTCTTCTATAAGTTTTTCTGAAAGAATAAATTTATAAATTATGTATGTATATACTTAAAAATTCGAATTCTTATAGAGACATGCATATTGACATAAACTGAAAATATTGAGTATTTCTTATACATCATTTATTCAAATGCTAAATATAATTCTTTAATTTCTTTATTTGTTATAATCATATCCTACAATAATCCTTAAAAAATCAAATCATCTATTGTGTTTGTTCTATACAAAAGAGAATCATTAAATATTTTGTTTTCTATTGCATTTTTTTAGCTTTAAAAATATTAAAGAAAATTTGATTTTTGGTCATACGATAGATATTTTTTTTATTTAAAAGAAATACACTGGATAATTGAGTGAGAAATAGCGAAAATTGGATTGAGATACTATAGATTTAAATGCATGTTATCAAATAAAGTGTTTTTGGTAAAGATACATGATCTAATTGAAATCTCTAAAATTTTCGTTGTAGGTTAATGACTAATTTAAACATATAAATTAATTATAAAATGAAACTATTTGAAAACAGCATTTACTTAACTTCAAATTAGATTAATACAAATAAATACATCAAGATACAAAACAAATTAATGCAGACTAGAACGGCATGCTAATAGATATTAAGAGCATAATAAAAATTTGATTGCTGCTAATACTGCCTTGATGAGAAGCTAAAGTGGAAATTCGAATCGCTAAATTTAGATTCTTACTACAATAATATAAAATAATAACACATTTTGCTTAAGTTTAGATGACATCTTTTTTGTTCTCTTATTGGGTAAAATAATCGGAAAAATATGAGAAATAAATTACTAAAGGAATTTCAGTTGTATTTCGTTTTACAATTTTAATTTAATACACTTAATATTTAATTTAATACTCGATTTTAATTAATTACACTTTCATGAATTTTTCGCCGTCGTTGTTAAAAATAGCATTATCATAATGTTCTATTTACTACATTACTAATCTCGTAAAGGATAATGCTAAATATTTAAATTAATAAGGACACAGGTCATTTATCCATTTCAAATACTTAATTATTTGGCCTGTATGTTAGAGATGTCTATGTAAATTCTCTTTCGATAAATATATATTTTAGCAAAAAAAGTCATATTTTGCGCGCACTTGTTTATGTATGTATAATTCTCACAGACATTTTTCTAATGTAAGGGTGGCAAGATAAATGAGAATAGTTTATCTTCTAATCAGAGCTTTGTATTAGCACTTAAAAGAAAGGTAAACCCATGGAAAAATTTCATTAATTTTCTAAATAATAAAAAATATAAGAATAGGGCAAATAAGATAAAAACAGACTGATGTATATCCATAAAACTAAATCCTGAAATTATTTTTATCTCGTTTACAATATAATAAAAAATATTTCAAAATTTATAATAATATGTAATTTATGTCATAATTATATAATAGTAATTTATATTTATATAAATATAATTTGAAAATATTTTAATTAACATATATTAATGTATAAAAATATCGATACTATATTTTAAATTTTAAAAAATATAGTTTTAAAAATATGATTTCCATGAGCAAAGTAATCTAGTTCTAAGAAAAACAGCTTTATTTTTTTTTTTTTGAATATATTTTAATTACTCAAGCGTATTAAGAGACAGCTTTGAAAGCGATGGTTAAGACAAATGGATTATTAATAATAAATTGACGGTTTTTAATGCACTGGATATTTACTATATGTATTTTTGCATCAAATTTTATGAAGAATACAATGAAATTAAAAGGTATTGATAGATTGACAAATTCGTGTTTATAGATGATTATAAATTTCAAAATGGTTCCTGCAGTATTTTTTTATAATTTTTTTTTAAATGTACTGATTTAAAGAATATTTTAAATATATATATATCATAAAGAATATATAAAATATATATATAAGAATATTTTATATATATATATATATATTTTAAATATATAAATATAAATATATATATATATATCAAAAATGATGGAATTGCTATCAACCCTTTTACTTCCTTGCATGTGCAGCAAATGTGCTTGAATTCATGATTACATCATCCTTACGTTGTGATTCAAACATTACAATATCATGAAATGTTCATTTCTTTATTTTATATGCTGTTTAGTAGAAAGAGTCATTTAATGAGTCATCATAGCAGCCAGCATGCTAAACTGAAGCTATTTTGAATTTTCTCTACTTATTTCCAGAGTCTTACGAATATTATTGCTAATGTTAGCGAATATTATTAATATCTCTTAAATAATCAATTAAAGGTGCTATTCAATGAATTACATAAATAAACAATATTAATATTCATAATTTCGCAACAGCAACATACTTTAAAAACGGAGTAACCTTTCCTATTCTCGCATCCATCTCCTGGACACTGTCCCTCCTCAATTTGTCCCTTCAGAATCCGGCAGATCCGGGAACTATCTATGCTGAATCCGTCACAATCGTCCTTCCTTAGGCAATGAGCAGCACACTGGACTAAAGAAGCCCTTTTCACAGGGTGAGACTCTTTCACTTGTTTGCTTTTGCTGTCCTTGTAAGCTATCTTGAATTTCGTAGAATCAGCCAAGTCTACGAACAGCAGCAGGACAAAGGACAAAACGCAGCTTTCGAATGCTCTCATATCATCGGACAAGTCTTGCCATTGGTCATGAAAAGAAAATCTGGTTGAAGAGCTAGCTACACCTGCATGCAAAGATGGAAGGCATTAAAAGTTTTATTTGAACAGATAACGTTTAAAATCTCTAAGGTTTTGCAAAGGAAGGGCGTGCCTTTAAGATTTTTATGGTTTCTAAATATAGGCAAGATGGCCATAAAAAAGACATAAAAGGATAAAAGTTGTTAAAAGAACTTTGGGTTGAATCACGAAAACGGAAATATAAATAAGGGAAAGGAAGAAGTTAGCATTGATGGTCGATGAAGGTACGAACTGAGTGTGTCACATCAATAACAAAATAGAAATTTGTTTTTAAAATAATGGCAACTCAATAATCCCTTAAGTAATTCCCGAATATAGAGCAAATTTTCTTTTAATATGTGCACTGGAAAAATATATTTTTCAATAAATTTAATAAAAACAATTTTTAAAACATTGTTTTAAGAATGCTACAAAAAAGTATTTTTCATTTCAACTATTACTTTATCTTTTTTTTGTTTATATTTCATTACTATAGATATTACGGAAACCGAAAATTAATTTTTTCATGCTCTCATTAAAATAGCATCGATTCATGCGGACTTAAAATTCAATTAAATTAATCTATTAACCCTTTATTTACTGACGTTACTTAAAAGATCATTTAAATCCGGCTTGTATCTTCATAATATGACTATTTTTTCTGATGATATTCAAAGGAACACGGAGAATATAACCCAGATAGGCAAGTAATTAATATAAGCTAAAAGTATAAATTAAAAATATCTAATTATTAATTAAATTAATATATGTCGATTAATTTAAAAAATCCTTGGATTCCCTTGGCTTATTTTGGAAGGAAACTTAACTATTGGTGCAAAAATAAATTGAAAAATTGATGGTAAAATAATTTGGTAAATAAAAGGTTAAATGGTAATTAAGGTCTTCATATTTTAAAACAATATTTTCTTCTTGAAAATATACGATTTTAATATATCAAGATTATAAAATTTCAAAAACTGTTAACAGTTTCAGATCAAGTTGAAAGTAAAACAAAATCGATTGCAAAATTTTATCCTTAGAAATATGAAAAAAATGTCCAATTAAATAAAGGGTTTTAAAAAAATATCAAAATCATATAGTATCAAAACTAAACGTAATTAATTGCTTTAGTTGCGGAACATATTTTTACCATATTATACAGCAGGATGAGAAGTGTGGCAATGTAAAAAGAATTTTAAAATAAATAAATATATCGATACAAAAATAAATAGAGTCAATACAATTCCATCTGAAACATTCCGTCATAAAATTGACTTAATATCCTTACTAGAGTAATTTTCATCTAATACTTAGAAAATTACACCAAATGAAAAGTAAGTTGTGTTTAAGTTATCTCTGCGTCTAATGTGAACGACCGGACATTGTTGGTTTTAATGAATCATAAATATTGTATTGAAAAAGAAGTTCAAGGATCTATAAGTGGACTGATCAAGTAATTGAGTGATCTTTGAACCGAAACATATCACATTTATTCTATTTTAAACGTCTCTTCCAAAATTATTTACCTGTACGCTTATACGATCTTTTATCAATTAAAGAATAAGAATAAATGTATTTTTGAATGCTTGGAAAGATTATCATAAAATTTTCTAAAGCATGCTTCTTATTTATTTGTCCAGAGAAAAAGGTGAAAAATATTTTTATATCATATATTAATATATAACAATCAATAAATAATGAAAAGCATAAACTTTCGAACAAAATCGGCGAAGTTGGAGGGATATATCGAAATATTCTCAGCAAACGGAATTTTAGAATTGTTTTTAAATATTTAATGAAATATTAAGAATTATCATCTTAACGATATATTTTGCAAGTATATTGGAGTATTTTCAGAATTTTATGCTTTTGCAATTTTGTTTTAAATTTAATGTTTGGAAAAAAAATAAATATATTTTTACTTTATAGTAGAAAATTGTGAGTTTGTTTACAAAAAAAAAAAAACCTTTTTACATCATTTTCTTACTTTTTGATCATTAGTATATTTAATAATTCATTATTATATAGAGTATTCAATCTTAAAATTGGCATTCATTTTATGTATTATGATATAAAAATAGCCTGTGTAGAATCAAAATTTTATAAAAATTAATCGTTTTAACTAGAATTAAGTTCGAAAAATATTGAAATATAAATTGTCATCGGAAACACAAATATAAAAGAGGTATGAAATCTGTGGCATAAAGAAAAAAAGAGAATAAACGATTTCAAAATTCTATCTTTACACATATGAAACAAATCAAGATTATACAAAAAAGTGTAAAAAAATGAAGACTTCTATAATTTCACTCCAAAAATAATTTTATGGTAGTTGCCTCCTGTTCGCAAAAATTATTATCAATATCAGAAATGAATTGATTAATAATTATTTATATTACCTATATCTACTTTTTTATTTTTATTAATTGTCATTTTATTATTTAATTAAGTTAAAATGTTTGTTTTATAATTTTTAATATTATATTATCAATGACATGATTAAGTTTGAAATAAGACATTTTAAAAATATTAAAAAACCTTTAAAAATAGATTCAAATGTAAAATATATTATCTGCCATAATATCGTTGCTAAGCATGCTTTTTTCCCCCTTCACGAATTCCATAAACAAAAAAAGAAAGGAAAAATAACCTCGTTTTCAGTACCTAAACAATTATTTTGAAAATTTTTCATTCGTTTTCAACTAAATTATTATGTTTTTAAAATTATAATAACAGATATTTCAAAAAAAATATGAAATCTTGCTATTTTAAGAAATAAATACAGCAAAATTTAAAATAATATTAACTTACTAAAATTAGAAACTGAAATTTTTACATTACAATAAACCATACCAACTCACTAATTTAACGATCCAGCTAACTTTCTCGCTCTCTTTATACAGGCAAATTCAATTCCCAACCTAATTCATATGGCTCGTGTTGAACCGCCCACACGAAAATCACAACAAAATAAACTAAATGAATAAATAAAACTTATTTTGATCATAGTATCCAATTATTTTTTGTTTGAGTATCTCTCTGAAAATGAGAATTATCTGTAAATAAAGACTGTTGCCTTGGAATTAAGCTTGCCAGAAGGTGAAATCTCACATTCTCGCTTAAGAGAGCGAAATTCGTTTTTTAATTGAAGGCGGCACGACTTTATGGCGTGCCATAAAACGGTATTTAAGCATTCTCTTGCTGAGTATTTTGTCCCGAAGATTTGTGTTAGTATTTTTGTGCGTGCAGGTATATTTTTGGCTCGGATATCAGCATTTAGATCGGTGTATTGATTCTTCTAGTAATGCTTTCTTTAGTATAGTCATTTGTGTAATTGTCGAAGGTCGAGAATCCTATTCAAGGTGGTCATTATTTGTTTGTAGGGTTATTTCAAGGTTTTTGTCCATCCTGTTAAAAAAATACATCTTCTCCTTCATATGAGTGATGTGTAACTTGACTGATGGAACCACAAAAAGAATTATTTTATTCAAAAATTCGAATTTAAGAAATTTGGTCTAACTCTGAAGACAACAGTCCAGAATTTCCATAATAAAAAAAACCCTTATAATTGAACCATTTTTAATGAGATCAAATGGTAAAAACCGGTCATTTTTAAGAAAGTGAAAAGATTTGGATGATTCATTTTATGAAGAATGTCTTTCAAAATGATAGAGGAAGACTGAAAGCAACGGGTGCGTTGTGAAATGAATTGTGGGCAATCAGTTAGAATATGTTGGACTGACAATTGTCATTGGCATTCTGTACACTGAGGGGTGGGTTCTTCCAGCAACAAATGCCTTTGCGTGAGTAGAGTGTGACCTATTCTTAAACGAGTGAGAGTTGTATCGTTCTTTCTGTTAGAGAGACTGGGCCAATGATCAATAATGCGTTTAATTGAATGGAGTTTATTTGTATTCTTGAGGTCCCATTCACTTTGCCATTTTGAGTGGAAGTTGATTTTAACATATTTTTTTTATATCATTGAAAGGGACAGGGCAATTTAAAATAGAAGTGGCAGATTTTGCTAAATTGTCAGCTTGTTCATTGCAAGCTATCCCGACATGAGAGGGAACCCAGCAAAGGAGAATAGAGAATGCTTGATATGTAAGATGTTCGTGCAGTTCGAGAATATTAAAGGCCAAAGGGAGACTTAAGGGATGTAGCAATGTCAGTGACTCAAGGACACTTAACGAATCTGAATATATGATATAATTATCAGGTGGACTATTAGAAAGTAGAGATAAAGCAGGAAGAATAGCAGTGGCCTCGGCAGTAAAAACAGAGCATGATGGGTGAAGTTGGAATGAGAGATTGGAATTGATAAAAACACATGCAAATGAAGTATTAGAAGTGCATGTTGAACCGTCTGTAAAAATAGGAATAAAATTCATGTATTCTTCCCTGTGGTGCGCAAAAAGTTGTTGGTAAGCTGTAGGAGTCGTATTAGATTTGTCAAAAGTTTTGAATGGATTTAGATACAAAATATTTGGAATATTTGGAATTCTAATCCGAAGTATAACAACAAGTTATGTACTGAATAAGAATTTAATACGTTTATTATCTAAAATGAATCTGTATTCACGATCGTAAAAGTAAGTCCTGTAGCCTTATTTAAACCTGAGTTTTAACACAACATTTTCTAGAATCGGAAAGTAAAAGACACTTGTTCATCTTAAATTTTCGTAATGTTCACAGATATTGGTTTGAATTCGAATGAAAAAATTATTGTAATCACACGATGTCTATGATTGCATCCTAATAGAATACCTGTGGAAAAAATTACAACATCGAATTCGAGCTAAACGACAACACCTCACATGATTCATCTAAAGCTATTCCCACAGAAATATTTTTAAAATTGATGGATAGCTTCCCTTCTAAATTAATAGCCATCATGAGAGAAATTACAAGATTAATGAATTGACATATTTGCAGGATTAATTAATAAAAGGTATCCGAATGTTTTTAGTTACACAGCGTATGAGCCACCTTTGGTGGACAGCAGGATTAATGGGATTTAGGGTTTATTGAAATTTTAAATTAAATACATTTGTAACTTGCTCATACTGGATTCCTTAGCAAATTACGTTTTAAAATTCAAATCTTGATTGGCATATAACACATACTTCAAATGAGGGGCACCCCAAACATCAGAATGAGAAGCTTCTTGCATAGTGGTTGGTTATCGCCACTCGAGTTGTACAGAAATGATGTCGGGTCGGCTATATCCTATCGATAACGGGACGTACTTCTCACGGGAGGACTGTACCTACCGTGACGGTGATGGCCTTTAGGACTCAATCTCAGTTTCCTCCAATGTTGTCATTGGTGGTCAAGTCATCCAACCACAGGGCGGGTATGATATATATACACACAGGTATATATACTATACCTGTTTTGGTATACCACAGGGCGGGATGGAGTAGTCAACTTATGATATAACACATATTTTTTTAACCTTACATTATAGCAGTGCACACTTCCCTAATTTTGTATCAATTCACCTAAAATTAGAAAAGAAATTATTAAACTTAAAACTTAATTTTTAAAAAATGTTTGCCGAATCTATTCAAAAATGGACACATTAAAAAAAAATGTTCAACTTTACTAGCTTGTAGAATTATGCATTAATTGTAAATACAACAAAAATTCAAAAAGTTAATTAAAAATATACTTTAAACAGAAATCTGCTCTTCATGAAAAGAAATAGCACATTTTTATACATTCAACATAAATAATGGAAGAAAAATCCAGATGCAATTTTTGCAGTAATATTGAAAACAAAATGAGTTTCTTTGCAAGATTGATATTTATTTTTGCAAGTTAAGCTTGTTAATATTCTTTTAATTAATTTAAATTAGGCAAACATTTTAGAGCAATAAAAATGATATCATTGAAAAAGATAAGTTTTTTGTGTGTTTTAGTTGGTGTAAATATCATTACCCGTTGAGCTATAGTTTTATGTAGCTATGGAAGGAATCGTCATTTTTTATTTAATTCTTACCCTTCTTACAATAATATATAATTTAATACATACATTTAAACATACATTATTAATTAACTAACATCAACCATGCTAAAACAGGTTAAAGTGCTTGGCACTATAAAGAAATACGCAACAAAAACTGTTAAATGACGTGCGCAGATGATTAGTTTTATACTTTTGACGTCAAGTGGAATTCAGTTCTGTCGAGTTTCTCACATACTTATGTAATATGGTGATGTTTAATTTTCTCGTATATGAAATAAAGCTAAAGTACTGTAATCGTCAAAAAATTTCAACTCGAAAATTTGACGAATCTCCACATTTTAGACCTCCATGAGTTTGAAAAGCGTATTTCTGAAAAATGCCCGTTTGTCTATGTTTGACAAAGATAACTCATAAATACTTTGAGCTAAACGGATAAAATTTGATATACAGTCTTCAGACCAAATCAGCAGATTTCTAGCAAATTTTGAGCAAAATCTGCTCCGAGAAAATCTGTCTATCCTGCTGCACAAATAAAAGTTAACACTATAACAACGAAGAGAAGAGAATTAGATAAAATTTAGTACATAGGTTTAGCATCTATTTAGTTTTCACCTATCAAAGTTTGAGTCAAATCCAACAAGTGGTTGATCGTCTGACAGTCTGTATATTCAGAAATAAGCGGTAACTCAAAAATGCAGTAACTTAAATATATGAAACGTGGTATACAATTCTGTGTCTACATTTGCAGTTTTATGTCAAACGTTGGTTTCAATCAGTTAGAAATAGGGATTGCAATACCGGTATACCGGGATACCGAATACCGGTATTTTGAGCCATTTGTACAATTTTGTAATACCGATATTCACAAGTTTAAATACCGGTTTTTCGGTATTTACTAGAAATTTTTAAAATTGTCACCACTATATTTTCAGGTATCGCGAACATAGCAATATAGTATACGTTTTTGTTTTTATGTCTCCCTAACGGGCGAAATTAATTAGCTAATTAATGGCTTCATTAATTGCTTAAATCTAAATTAGCGAAACATGGATTATCCCTGAAAGAAAATATTGTATCCATAACGACTGATGGAGCAACAATTATGAAAAAAGTTGGAAAGTTGATTGGTGCAAATCAGCAGTTGTGCTATGCACATGGAATTCAATTAGGAGTAATAGATGTATTATACCAAAAAAACAGAAGAATCCAAATACTGTGGATATAGAAACTTCGGATTCCAACTATATTAAATTGAAAAATCGCATAGAAGAAAGGCATACCGAAATAGAAAATGTCTTATGGTATTTACATAATTCTAATGATTTTAAAAATGAAATGAAAATGAAAAGAAGAAAAGAAAATAACCAATTCAAATCTGATTAAGTTAGAGAAAAGTTTCTAAAAATTTTTTTCCCACAAACCTATCCACATTCAAAATTCGGTTCAATTATCGAAGTTTATGATGTCACTACATCGAAGTTTATGATGTCACTACTGTCGATAGTGAAAAGGATTTGTCTCTTGAACAAAAATTAGAATTAGCAATAAATAAAAAAATTTCAACGAACCAAAATACAATACAGAAACCAGCTATATCCAAAACCATCCGACGAGAAATCGATTTATTTGAAGATGAGGGATTTAGAGGTAAATACTTGGAAAAAGTATATCGCGCATTGCTAACATTACCACCAACTAGCGTAGATGCCGAAAGAGCGTTTTCGACAGCTTTTAATTTTTACACAAAATTACTTTTCAGGCTTAATGACAGTACCATTGATGCATTACGTTTTTTTAGATCACATTTCAAAAATTTGTAATAGTACCACAAACTGAATAGTGATATTTACACTTTTTTTGTGATTTAAATAAATAATATGTTTCTTTACTTTTTTGTGATTATATACTGTTATAATTTATAAGTTACAAATTATTTTTTGTGATATTTACACTCTCTAACAAAACTGGCGAATAAAACAAAGAAACACCTGTGTTTTCTTTCTTTTTCCAAAATTTCTAATACCGGTATTAAAACCGGTATCCCGGTATTAAGATTTAAAAAATACCGAATACCGGTATTGAAATTTTGGTCCGGTATTGCAATCCCTAATTAGAAAGAAATGAGTGTAAAAGCCAAATTAGATTTTCATATACCATCCACTTTATGCCAGGAAATAATCGCCAAAAACACTCGCCAAATATCACACCACAGAATCAGTAAAAATGCTAATTTCACACCAAAAGTTAACATTTCGTACCTAGTGTACCAATACCATGCAAGGCGTTCTCTGGGATAACACCTTTATTAGAAAGTATGCTACAAAGTTTTGGGAAGACCACTCTCGCTGGTTTCTATAATATATTATATGTATTTTGGATTTTTCTCCTTTGTTGGTCATTAGTTATTTTTGTTGTCGTTATAACTTGCCAAATTTCATTTAATCAACTTGTTACGTTTTTCGAGTTTTCCTACCCCCAACTACGAATATGTTTCATGTACGAATGTAGTTCATATTTAAATACTATTCTGCATTACTAGAGGGAAAATTAAAATTCCAGCTGTTACGGGCATTGCATTGTTCACTTGCTATTTTGTTTGTGCACACGTACACAAATAAACCTACAGCCAGAACTAAAAATCTTTTTCTTTTTTTTTTATGATTCACGAATATCTAAAATGTGGAGATTCATCAAAAGATTGAATTCTCTGACAATTGCAGAACTCTCTTTCTATATTAGATAGTAAAAATGAAATTTTATCCGCAAGAATATAAGGATTTCCATGGCAGAGAAACAATAACTCTACAACAAAATATCCCAAGAGACTCATTAAACGCTTTTGTATTTCATAACTTTTAGAGTTGCAAAGATACACGACAAAAACTTCTCGTGACTCAGAGATGACATGGCACTTAAGAAAATGAGTTTCGACTTTTGAAAAGCTTCAGGAGAGAGTAGATACTAGTTTACATAAACAGTTGGTTGCATAGTGAGAGTTTATAAAAGGAAATGGTTGAAGGATATCAAGAGAATAGATTAGAGTAGAAAAGAGATATTTAAGCAATAAACAGTCTACAAATAGTGAGGATATTCTTTCTATACCTCACACAGTACCAACTCTATACGACAAATCCTGATTTTAGTTCATGTAATCGGTGGCAATCAATAATCCTCAGAAACAATATTAGCATATCCTTCTTAGTTTTATTCAGTCACTATACTTTAATCTTGCTTTGATATTCCGAGTATAAAATAGTATTTTCATCTTGCATTCCTCTTATGACTTCAATGAGGCTGTTTGAATCATTGCTGGAGATATACCTGGTGTCATTTTTGCTCTCCCCTATTTTGCAGCATTATAAATAGTTTTTTTTTCGGAATTATATAGTACACTTAAACTTAAGATAAATAATTCATCATAACTTTTTTCCAAATGCTTTAAAACGTTTGACTGGAAGTGATCATATGTAAATCGATCCTTGATTTATTTTTCTCTATAATCCTCTTCTAAACATGTCTCTATAGAAATTCTATGATATAAAAGTTGCTATAAGATAACTACGACATCTAAAAAGTTTTTGATAAAGTTGCCGAATAATGTTTATAATAATTTGCCTTTGCCTGTTATTTCAAAGTGGTTGGTATGTTGCAGCCAATTTAAGCATGTATTATACATTCTCTTTCCAAGACAAACTACCAAAAGGAAATATTAGGATTGAAACAGCAGTCGCTAACAGGATTCATTGTGCTTCAATCTGCATGAAAGAATCTAGTTGCAAGGGATTTGGATTTGATTCCACGAAGACTTGTTTCTTATTCGATTTATACATGAGCGAAAGCTTTTGTGACAAAGAAATTTGCTCTGAAACAGATGGTTTGAAGATATACATGGTAAGTTAAACGAACGTTTGAATTTCAATTTTAGTTTTATCAGTTCTATACAGTAAAAGCTGATTAATGCTTCCTCATAAAATGGATCCGCTTATCTTATTGATAAAAGAATTAAATTTTAAATTAAAAGAGCTTTGAATGACAAGTTTGTTGATTTCAGAAAGTAACTTATTGTCCAAGTCTCGATCTAAAAGATCTTAATATTCATTCGTTTTTTAATGAGTGAAAATTTCTTTAACAATAAAAAGATAAAAATATAATTATCAATCTTGTCTTCTGATTGCATGAATGGTTTGTTGAATAGAATGTGAATTATTTATATTGTTTGTCGTATACATTGTTTTAATTATTATTTTTGTAAAAAAATCGCATATTTTAATTCAAATTCTTTTTAACTTTATTCAAACTCTATATTATTTCCTATCGTTTCTAAATAAAGGGGAAGATGAACATTAAAACCTATTTCAGCAACTAAGAACTTCAATTTCTTTATCTATTCACTTTTAACATTATTAAAATATGATTCCGTATTGTTGTTTCTTTGCAATTTTGAACAATTTTGCATAAATCTTTGCAGTTTTCTAAGCAGAAATGTTTTTTATTCATTCTCATCTGACGCTATAAAATGTGCCCACGAATATTGAACTGCTTTTGCAGAAAATCGCCAACGACATGTTGTGCTCGGCAGCAGGCATCTATCGCAGAATTAAAAATGATGTTCATGATCGGTGCAACCAATTGTTGGCGAAACACAGTCATAGATTGGAAACTTAATTCATTTAGAAGATATAAATCTTTTTCTAATGTTTATAAAATATCGGTTGCTTTGTATAGCCTCGCTGCTAGTTATAATAGACTGTTTTGGCATGTGCATCTGTGAATCTTTTACTAGCGTAAGTGTTAAATTTATTTTTGTAGTATATTCATGCAGAACCAAACCTCAGCATTGATTCAGTTCTGATACGAAACATAGGTTACATCATTTGAGAGCATGATTTTTGCTAAGTGTTTAATCGGAGATCAAATTCATTATTCAAAGGAGTCTCTGAAAAGAGTATATTAAGATGCAGCATTCTAGTATTCAAAACTTTTTGTTTTTTCCCCACTAAAATGTTTATTAATGAAATCTCAAACATTATTTTATCCCTTTTTAAATGGATGCTAAAATGATGTTACACACTACCAATGATTTACTGTCAGCTCTTAAGACATCCAGAAATTTATTCAACAGAAAATTGTAAAATCGCTCCAATTAACAGCTCAAACTTATATGTTTTATTTCACAAAAAAAATGTAGAAATTTATAATTTCTTCCCCTTTTGCAATCATTTTGTGCTCGAGTGAGTTACAATCTAAAATAAAATATGAATTAAGATACCCTATAGACAATTGCTAAGTACTAATACGTGTTAGTTAAACTTATCTTTATATCACGACAATAAAATTATTTTTCGTTAGCAATTAATTAAGAAATATATTTGCAAGAAAATCTGTGACACATCACAGACTAATATGTACTGCAAGTGATAGCTGTCTAATGATAGAAATTATTGCAGTCAAAGCAAGAAGCAACTACGACTACCGAAATACCATCCACAACCACAACGGAAGCTCCAACAACAACAACCGAAAAACCCACTACAACAACTACAGAAAAACCTACAACAACAACAACAGAAAAGCCAACGACAACGGAAAAACCTACGACGACGACAACAGAGAAACCTACGACAACAACAGAGAAACCTACGACAACAACAGAGAAACCTACGACAACAACAGAGAAACCTACGACAACAACAGAGAAACCTACAACAACGACAACAGAGAAACCTACAACAACGACAACAGAGGAACCTACGACAACGACAACAGGGAAACCTACGACAACGACAACAGAGAAACCTACGACGACAACAACCGAAAAACCTACCACGACAACAACAGAAAAACCCACGACAACAACGGAAAAGCCTACGACTACCACAACCGAGAAACCGACAACTACTACAGAAAAACCCACAACGACGACAAAAGAGCCTACTACCACTACCATGGAACCTACTACGAAAGAAGTCAGTAACTTTATTTAAAATCTTTTCTATTTTTTTTAAAGGACGTAATCTATCTTTTATTTCATCAGTTCATTTTTTTTCATTTCTTTTTATATCGTATTTCGGTTCTAATATTTGTATGGACATTTATGTTCTATCTATGTCCGCAGAAATGACATGGTCGTAAACTCAATATAACGCGAGAAGATACAGAAATACAAACATAAAAAATTATTTATATAGATAAAAATCTTAATATTACAAAAAGATTAGAAAACCACAAATTATAATATCAATCTTCTGGTAAAGATCAATAAAAATACCAGATAGTTATTTAAAGATAGTTTTTTAACACTGCAAATACAAATTATATCGATCTTCAAATGATCTTAAAGTTTGATTCCGAATATCATATCTTTCATAATATTTAATCCTTCTCCTCCGGACAAGTGCGAAATTCTGAATTATTACAGCATTATATCATTCACCCAAAAATTAGAGATTTAGGCCTTTGAAAACTATTTGACATGTTATTTTATATAACAAAATGAAGTGTTAATATAAAATAGGGAATTTTCACCTCCCACAAAGCTAATACCAGTTTAGGCCAAACCTGTCTTCCTATGACCAACGAAACTTCAGCGTCAGAAAAAATTATTCCCCCAAAAATAATTTATTACTTAAGAGCAGCTGTTACATGTGTTTCGATCTCTTTTTAATTCCTAATTTTATTCCTAGTTACATATTTTTTTTATTTATATAGTTTATGAGATTCTTTTTTCACTTTTATATTATAACTTTCGATTTAGCTTTTAATTTTTATTACATTTATTATTATGTAGTTTTAGAATAACGTAAAATATAATAATATAATTTGCTAAAATTAAACCGTCATTTAAAAAATATTTTAAAAATATTAACTTCCTTATAGAGATTTTTTTATTCAATGTCTTTTATTTATTCCAGGCAACAACAAAAGAAGCAACAACTGCCGAAAAGACAACGGCTACCGCAACAGAACCAAAAACACTGACTATAACCATGCCAAATATACCATCGACATTTACAATACCTACAATTATACCAACTAGTAAGTATCTATGTCATATATAAGGCTCTTTTTTTTCAGAAAACGTTTTCTTAATGTAATTCAAATGAAAAAAATTATTATCAAATTTCAAAGCATTTCTAAATTCTCCTTACATCGATCGGGGATTAGAGTGTTGTGGGGCCCTAGACAGTAACCATCATGAGGTCTGCCATTTTGAATCTTACATAAAATATGTATTTTTTTTATTTCGCAACTTAATTTCACATTTTAGCCTCTTAATGTTTGATAATAATTTAATGCGTGTTAATGTTTTAAATTAATAATTTTTATTTTATTTACTTTATTAATGGTATTTGTTTTATTTATTTTGACTTCAGAATGCCCGACATCCACTTTTATATACAATATTATTGAAGCAGATGTTAGCCTTTATAATATTCTTATCACTAAGCTTATAAGAATCTTGATAATTATACTTGATAAAGTATTAAAATTATCTTAATATTTTATCTTTCATAAAATTTATATTTTTTTACGAACTTATTTAATTTGTAATCATGAAAATGAAGTTTTTTAACCGACCTACTTGCGGTTAGTTTCTCAATCTAGTGGCCCTAGGCAGTTACTTAATCTGTCTAGTTGAAAATTCTCCCTTGAGTTTTATGCTCAAATATTGCTATACATATTGTTACGAATCTGTAATACTGCTTCCCAGCATAGTTGGTTCCATAGGAGGTCCCAGAGCTTGGCGACAATTTGCTGACTTGGCGAAGAATTTGGCGACTTTGGCACCAAAATAGGTTATACCCGAAACATCAAGAATTTTCCCGATCCGTCCAGTAGGAACGGAGATACGCCTCGAACGTTTCTGATTGGTTGAGAAGTTTCTAGCCCCGCCTCCTGAGACCTATAAAAGGAGTGTCTCGCAGCTGCCGAGTGGTGGTGAATTGAGTCGTGGACCAGTGGAGTCGAAGAGTAGTCGGAAGCGACGGTGAAGAACTCGTCTTCCAGGGACTAGCGGAGCAGCGACGGAGTAGAGTTGCTGTGTATACTGTTGTATGCTGCACGTCTCGGCTGAAGATAATCGTCTTCTGTGCTGTATATAGTTGTCGTCTTTGTGCTGTCCTGTGTGTCTTCGTGTAGATAAACGTCGTTGTTTTTATTTTCTACTGCCGCCTGCTGATTGAGCGTTCTTCTCACCATATAACCCCCACTATCCAAACGAACCCCGGAAATTTCGTAACAATATTTAACAAGTAATTTTATTTCTTTCTTGTCTTTCGGTCATTATTCTTTAATCTATCTGCCCTACAGTGGCAGATGTAGCACTCATTTATTTTCTGGAGACAAAGTGCTCATTGAGAAACTATTGTAATCATCAAGGAAAAAGGTTTTGATTTTGTGATGAATTTCTATGTTTTCAACCTTTTGATTTCGAAAAGCTTAATGCTATTTTTTTAAACTGAGTCTGCCCATCTCTACACACAATTAAAATAAAACGGAACATGCTTGATAGATGTTATTTTCTATGAGGTTTTTGTATTAAAATTGTAGATATCTGCGAAATTGACGGAAGTATGTCTACGTCCCTATATATGTGAACGAGTTAACTCAAAAAAACAAGTTAATTGGAAAAAAGTTTATAATTTTTTTATCGCCCGAATCTTTGATCTATATCAAACTTTGGGCCCCATCTTTTACTGATTGTACGCTTGTGGATGCGATGCATCAAAAATATAATTTAGATAGTTTAGATTAAATTTGCTAGATTGGATGATAGATGAACCCGTGGAAATCATAAATCATTAAAGCAATCCTGTCCTACCTTTTACCATATGGCCCTATGGCGGATAAAGTAATTATGCTATCAATCGGAGAAAACTTTTAATTTACAAAATCTCTGTCACATAAAATAAGCAAATATTTTGAAAGAACATAAAATAATCGGTATGTAGTCATCACGATAAATCAAATACAGAATATCCAAATCCAAAAAAAAAACGCATTTTTTTTTTTTGTCCTTATTGAATTTTTTCCGTCGTATGTGTAGGATTATTGTTATATCGTTAGATTTGTTAGATACTCCCATAGTTTTAAAAGAAGAAAAAAGATGCGTTCTGTACATGCGGGGAATTTTCAGACCAAGTTGACATTTCTATGTTGTATCTACGATTGAATAATTTCCATATACAGTTGTGAAGATTTGTAAAGCGATATGCATATCAAGTAAAGTAGAATAGGGGGCGTACATATTCAACCAAAGGGTAGTTAAGTATTGTTATGTGTTTCTGAGTAACAGTTATAAATGGAGAATTTGGTCTCATTTGCCAAATGAAAGACAGTGATAGATGACCCCATATCAGTCATAAATTATTATAGCAATCTTTTCCTATCTTATACCTTTTGCGAGTTCTGGCATATATGCTATGAACTGAAGAAAACTCTTGATTTATAAAATTCTGAGAATCCTACACGTAAAATTAGCATATATTTTGAAAGAACAAAAGGCATCTTATACAATGATTTCATCAAGAATACCGTTTGACAAGACATCATTTTTATCAAGAATACCGTTTTAACTAGATAAAAAGCCGATCTACAAGTGTCGAAATTTTAAATCGAATTGACGGCAAAATATTTAACATTGCAATCCCGCAAATACCGTTCTAATTACGCTATGCCAGATTTGCCAAACACTTGCCTATTCCATCAGCTTTCGAATGATCTATAATAAACCGTAATGGTGTTCAATTTTAATAAAAATTTAATCTTTCATTTGCAATAAATCACTGAAATCGGTGTTCTTCAAAAAAGAAAACTGCCGAGTGACCATTGCCGCTTCTAATTTAAATTTCTATTTTAAACCTGCTCTCTATATAGGCTCAAGAAATCGAAGTCAAATAAGAAAACGTCTTTATGAAGTTATAAATACTTAATAGAAACAGACTAACTGCCATCTATGAACCCCAAAGAATTCAGATTGATATATTTTTTTACATTTCATTTATCCACCATCCTTTCATTCACGAATTTTCAGAAGAATATCTGTTCCGAAAACTGTTAATTTCTGTTATGTTTTGCTAAAGAAAGCCTATATTTGCACTGAATCAGAACCCTGATATCGTTTACTGTAAATTCTTTTCAAATATTGTAGAACTGACAATCTTTTAGTAAATTTGACACATTGTAGCTAGAATGGTATTCGCAGTATTCAACATTAAGATTTTGGCGACAAATTGATTTTCAATTCCACTAAGTGTTCGTCGTTGATATCTCAGTTTTAAATACAAGTACCTTGATGAAAATAGACTAATCGTATGGTGTGTTTTTCCCTCTCTAAAAAAATATGTGCTTATTTTACGTATACAGCAGTCAGAAATTTTTCCCTATTGGTAGCATAATCACTTTGCAACAATTAAGATAATAAGCTTATAAAATGTTTTATGGTTCACATGGACTCTTCCATCACCTTCTTTCTTTTGACAAATTACGTGAAATTCACCCTATATGGATTTTGAATTAATAAAAAGAAAATAGTTATTTGGCTGATTTCCAAGAATTAGACAACGAAGAATCTAAACTGATCTGCTTCTCGATAATTATGTTCCAATTTTCCTTAGTGAATTCACATCTCTAATGTGCCAATAATTGATCCTACGAAGGTTCAAACTCCGTTATATCTGTGATAAACAACACTTTGCAATACTATGCAAGGCCTTACTTTTTAAGCTGACTCAAGATATGTTGGAAGAAATGATCATGTTAAAAAGATTCACAGTTTATCCTAAATATGAAAAATCAACATCAAAATTAACTGCTCAAGAACAAGGCTACAGTTATCTTTATTCACATTAGATTCTGGAGCTCAAAAAGGCAGCAAGCCAAAGGCAATCGATTACAGCGAATGACATTTTTTTTTAAAGATGTTTAGGTAAAATTCAACAAAAAACTTATATTTATTGAAAATGCAACCTATTTTCACATCAAAATAAGCGAGTAATTGTAAAATAAAAAGAACCATAAATTCATTGATGTAAGCGGCGGAGTGGATGGAAGACTTTCTTAACAGTTCACCAAAAAAATAACTGTTTTTGGAAACTAATAAATAGATGACTTTAGATCGACATCTTGTTTTTAGCTTATTGTTTCTAATTATTATTTGACCAATTTATCCTTTTAGTTCCACCCAGAAATGTTGAAATCCAATGTGACTCTACTTTGCCAATCATGATGGGTCTAGTACCGTAAGTTGCATTCCATTTCCATTACTTTCTTTATTTTATTTCCTTTCACTACTAAATATTTACGAATTCAATACCTGTTAGGTATTTATTGGTTTCTTATTGAATTTCCCTGTCTACTGAACAAGCAAGCACTGAAAAATTTATTGAAGAAAAGAATACTACCTCGCGATACATAAAACAACTATATAATAAAGAATGTGCTTGGTGTGAATAAGGAATTCATAGGCTTCGATATAAGGTTTAGGAATATCTCGGAAACTTCCATGTTGGTGAAGTGAATTTTAGAGTAAATTAGAATTTTAGAAGTCAAGAAATTGTTCTAGACCTAAATCTAGGGAAATTAGACCTTCGTAATCCTAGAAGAATTGCACTAGGTTTCTTGTTTTGATTTTAGATATTTTGTTTTTCATCACTCTACCACACCTTCTGATTTGAGATCCTAGGCGGCTTTATTGAGTTGAAAAGACATGCTTATTGGATAAATGACGGCATAATGAAATGGATCGCACATTTTCCCGCAACTATAATAGTCAGAATTTTTGATGTGGATTGCTAGAATTATGAGGCGAACAATTCCAAACATATATTCTGACCATTTCCCAAAAAAAAAAGTTATTTCCTTAAATCCACCACAATAACATCTTCTGTACCTATAATCTCAATTCTAATTAATTTTGACTGTGTAAAATAAAAGAAAGTCAGGGAGACGAGATGAAGTAAATGGCATGAGTATTCTACGATTGAGAATCCGAGCATGGTCGAAAACGAATGCTTAAATGTGGTTTGGAACATGGCGATGGAGAAGATTCACAATTCGTTTTTTTTTCTTCCAAAGATAAGATCATTTTATCTGTGGGCATTCATACTGAGTGAGAACTTTACACTATCTGCATAGGGCAAAAGTAATTCCATGTAGAAAAAACTTCCTGAACATAATCGGGTGAAACATATTTTGTAGCATCACGATGGCGTCGATGAAACCTCTTAAACATAATCAGATGAAACATATTTCGTAACATCACGATGGTATCGAAGAAACCTATTTTTCAGAGATCAAGTGAAGTGTCGAAGGTCGTGTTCTTCCCCTTACCTCCGCTGGAACCGGTTTCCCTTCTTCTCGCCACATTGGCATTTTTTCCGAGCTAGTGGTGAGCCGCTACAAACCTCTTGAACATAATCAGATAAAACATAGTTTGTAACATCACGATGGTGTCGAAGAAACCTCTTGAATCACGATAGTGTCGAGGAAACCTATCGGGATGCAGGAAGTCGCTCACCGCTCGCTTTCTAGAGATCAAGAGAAGGGTCGGAGGTCGTGTTCTTCCCCTTATCTCCGCTGGAACCGATTTCTCTTTTTCTAGCCACATTGGCATTTTTTCCGAGCTAGTGGTGAGCCTCTACAAACCTCTTGAATATAATCAGATGAAACATAGTTTGTAACATCACGATGGTGTCGAAGAAACCTCTTGAACATAATCAGATGAAACATAGTTTGTAACATCACGATGGTGTCGAAGAAACCTCTTGAACATAATCAGATGAAACATAGTTTGTAACATCACGATGGTGTCGAAGAAACCTATCGAGATGCAGGAAGTCGCTCACCGCTCGCTTTCTAGAGATCAAGTGAAGGGTCGGAGGTCGTGTACTTCCCCTTATCTCCGCTGCAACCGATTTATCGTTTTCTCGCCACAATGGCATTTTTTCCGAGCTAGTGGTGAGCCTCTACAAACCTCTTGAATATAATCAGATGAAACATAGTTTGTAACATCACGATGGTGTCGAAGAAACCTCTTGAACATAATCAGATGAAACAGTTTGTAACATCACGATGGTGTCGAAGAAACCTATCGGGATGCAGGAAGTCGCTCACCGCTCGCTTTCTAGAGATCAAGTGAAGGGTCGGAGGTCGTGTACTTCCCCTTATCTCCGCTGCAACCGATTTATCTTTTTCTCGCCACAATGGCATTTTTTCCGAGCTAGTGGTGAGCCGCTACAAACCTCTTGAACATAATCAGATGAAACATATTTTGTAACATCACGATGGTGACGAAGAAACCTCTTGAACATGATCAGATGAAACATAGTTTGTAGCGTCACAATAGTGTCGAAGAAATCTCTTGAACATAATCAGATGAAACAGTTTGTAACATCACGATGGTGTCGAAGAAACCTATCGGGATGCAGGAAGTCGCTCACCGCTCGCTTTCTAGAGATCAAGTGAAGGGTCGGAGGTCGTGTACTTCCCCTTATCTCCGCTGCAACCGATTTATCTTTTTCTCGCCACAATGGCATTTTTTCCGAGCTAGTGGTGAGCCTCTACAAACCTCTTGAATATAATCAGATGAAACATAGTTTGTAACATCACGATGGTGTCGAAGAAACCTCTTGAACATAATCAGATGAAACATATTTTGTAACATCATGATAGTGTCGAAGAAAGCTCTTGAACATAATTAGATGAAACATAGTTTGTCACCTTTTCATCAACATTACCTTATGATGTCGAAGAAACTTCTTGAACAAAATCAGACGGAATATAGGCTGTCATCGTTTTCTCCTCGGCCTCCTTCATCCTTTTTTGGTAAAAAATTTGTGCACATAACAAACACAGAGTCGTGTATTTTTTATGAAAAAGAAAACAGTACTTTTCTCTCAAATTTCCAAAGTTTAAGATTGAATTTCACGTAAGAAAGCTTCTCCATTCGAAATTTTGATATTCTTCCAGGCCCAGCATTTAAATTAATCGTTTATGACTAAGTTTAAAGCCAAGCGTAGCAATATATGGAGTTGAAACGATAGCAGAAAAGAGGACACTAGATACAATCATTTAACGTCTATTCTTGACTTGCCTATGTCCGTAATGTCGTAAACAGTCCAGTTATTTTCAAGCCACTCTCACAAATGCCCAAAGAGAAGAAAAAACGACTGACTTTAATCAATTAACATTTATGCATAAAACTGTCAATGTAAACAAGAGAGAAATACATTATTCGAATTGGCGCCTCAATAAAACAAACAATTTTTGTATTTGAAATGTTTCGATACCTGTAATATCACAGAAGTTAGAGGCTGAAATGTGATTTTCATGCCCTAATATTGACTCTTTCTAACATCAACAATTTATGTTGCGAGATAGTAACTTAGATGTAAAGGAATATACCTTTGCCATCCAACTTGCCGAGAAGAATTTTTAAGCTGCACAAAATTTATCAACAAAAAAATTTTGAAAACATTGATAATGAAATATATCATTGATTCTTAAATACTATATTTTATAGGAAAGAATATTTTTTCGATGGACAACCGATGACAGAAATTATTTGCATCCCTTATGGAGCACTACAGAATCCATTCGAAGGAAATCCTTACACGCTTGATTTCTTTGGTGAAACAACAGGACAATGCAAACAAGATCATGGAGTAACTGGTAAATATAGAAACCATATGTCCTTGTAAATGCGATTGATGAAAGCAAAATATTTCGAAACTTAAATTCATTCCCATTTTCAAATGATCATGATAAAATATCATGGTGTAATTAGTAAGTATGACAACCATATTTTCTAATAGATGTGATTGATGCAAGCAACAGTATTTCGAACTTAAATTCATTCACGTTTTCAAATGATCATGATAAAAGATCATGGTGTAATTAGTAAGTATGGCAACCATATTTTCTAATAGATGTGATTGATGCAAGCAACAGTATTTCGAAACTTAAATTCATTCACGTTTTCAAATGATCATGATAAAAGATCAGGGTGTAATTAGTAAGTATGGCAACCATATTTTCTAATAGATATGATTGATGCAAGCAACAGTATTTCGAAACTTAAATTCATTCACGTTTTCAAATGATCATGATAAAAGATCATGGTGTAATTAGTAAGTATGGCAACCATATTTTCTAATAGATGTGATTGATGCAAGCAACAGTATTTCGAAACTTAAATTCATTCACGTTTTCAAATGATCATGTTAAAAGATCAGGGTGTAATTAGTAAGTATGGCAACCATATTTTCTAATAGATATGATTGATGCAAGCAACAGTATTTCGAAACTTAAATTCATTCACGTTTTCAAATGATCATGATAAAAGATCATGGTGTAATTAGTAAGTATGGCAACCATATTTTCTAATAGATGTGATTGATGCAAGCAACAGTATTTCGAAACTTAAATTCATTCATGTTTTCAAATGATCATGATAAAATATCATGGTGTAATTAGTAAGTATGACAACCATATTTTCTAATAGATGTGATTGATCCAAGCAACAGTATTTCGAAACTTAAATTCATTCACGTTTTCAAATGATCATGATAAAAGATCATGGTGTAATTAGTAAGTATGACAACCATATTTTCTAATAGATGTGATTGATGCAAGCAACAGTATTTCGAAACTTAAATTCATTCACGTTTTCAAATGATCATGATAAAAGATCATGGTGTAATTAGTAAGTATGGCAACCATATGTTCTAATAGATGTGATTGATGCAAGCAATAGTATTACTTTACTTAAATTCATTACCGTTTTGCATTGATCAGGATAAAGGAAAATTCTTACTTATAAGATTAAGAAGTGTTCGTATATCTTTTTGTTAAATAAATTCTTTACTGTTTATTTTGTATACTTTTATGATCCAATACCTAGCATTTCATTATCCTGAAAGGAAAATTAAATAAATAAAAATACTTAGTTCTTAAAAAGTTTAATTTCTCACACACTTTTGGTATGAAAATGAAATTTTTAAGGTAATTAATGTTGCTGTAATGCAAATTTGTAAAATAATTGATTTTATAATAAAAATCCGTAGATAATTTTCTATTGTAATAGGGAAATAGGATTAGGGTGGAAATATCAAAAAATATGAACGATATATTAATATACAAATATGAAAAATAACAAAATTCTCCAGAATTTCATTTTTTTTTTCATTTAAGTAGAAGTTTTCCAATTTATTTTTAATACTTAATGTGGCATTATATTTTTAAAAGGTACTCTTTTTTGTAAATTGGGGTAACATATGGTTGTCATATTGGGGAGCGAAATATTGAATTCGCTTTTTATAATTTTTTTAAGAAAGTGATTTCCACAAAATTTAGTTAAGCTATTTTATAGTAAAAGTTTAAAAATTAAGAGAAGCTGTTAAAAACTAAAATTAAGAGATTGTTTAAGTAAAGCTTTTTATGTAAAGAGTTGTGCATGCTGAAAATTGCATAATTATTTCAAGATAACTAGAAACATCTATGAAGTTTTTTAAAAAAAGCTCAATTTAAAAAATATTTTTAAAGAAATCCCAATGTTCACCAAGGTTAATAATATACTTTTTGGACATTATATATATCCTCAAATTCTAAATAAAATTCCAATAAGAACTCAAGGTAAATCGCCAAATTCTTAGTGATTTTTTATCAAACATTTTTTGAGTTTTTTCTGACCTTCCATCAACCTCTCCATGAGAAAATATTGTTTTATATTTTCTCAATCAATGTAAAATACTGTAGAATGAATCGATGAATCAAACAATATGTAGAATACTACATGTTGTTTGATCCATCGATTTTGCTTTTATATTCATATTTTTAATGAATAGATCAGGCAATGAAATGAAGCAAATCAAAAGAAGATTCCATAATAATATAATTATTTATTAAATAGATAAGACAGAAAAGCAGAAAATAATAAAAAAAACAATGCTCTTTTATTAATATACTAAAGTTATACTTTAGTTAAATGAATGAAATAAGTTAATAATATATGAAATGAATGAAATAAGAAATAAGTACATAATGAAATAAGTTTTCTTTAAAAAAAATTGGAGATCAAAGCAAAAATCGTAAAAGCATGATAAAAAGAATAGAAAATTCAAACGCAGTAAAAAACAAATATGGAAAATAACTACATATTATTTAAAAATAAAAATGTATAATAAGCGTAGTAAAATTTTGAATTAACTTATAGAATTTCCATCAACGGCTCATGCTTTTACTATTTCGTTTTGATGTCCACATTTTTTTGATAAAAATTTGTTTTATGCTCTGATAAAAAACGTGTTGTAATTACTTTTCTGGCTCAATGGATATCCGCATCAAATAGTTTGCTGGCTTTTTGCTTATTTATTGTACGAATGTCTTTTTTCTAACTTTTGTGAACTGCATTGAGATGCTTTATCATCATATCTACGAATGTTTTTTCTGTGCCTGTGTTTTAGGAATGCGGCTGACAGTGAGGGAGCAAAAGCTTGATGGATTCATTTTGACGTGCAAGCCATTGAAAAACAGCGCCATTGATAAAAATATATACGAGAATCCAGCGACTCCAAAAAATGCTCTCTGCGAAAAAGGTGACGTCATTGCTGGCCTCAAAGTCCAATTGGAGAAACCTCAGCATCTCCGCACATTGATTTGTCAAAAGATAAAATCAGCCTCAAATGGCCTTGGTTAATTCATGTGAGATTGATTCAAGAATTACACTGTTAAAATTGATCTAATACACTTGGTTCTTAGTTTGAAGGTGATTCTTATTCTAAATATTCCACATTATTTGAGATCATTTTTATTTACATTTCACTTTTCAAATAAAAATAATTCATTTAATAAATCTATATGAGACATTATTATGTAAATAAAAGAATAAAATTGCACATTCATTAAAGAAATTTAGACATTATACGTCCTCAATTAATCGATTTTCTATTAAAGAAATAAAATAAGGGAAATTTTACCGATTCCAGATATTTCGCATGTTTATATATAATGTCGAAAGTGTAAATTCCTTCTTTCTTTCCTCTACTTTCTTTTGGTTGTTGCACAGAGCATTTTTTTTTTTTAATTTAGGTAGATTATGTACATAAAATTATTTTCATTGCCCATATATATTAAATTCTATTAAATAATATTTATAAGAATTCTTTATTTATTAATTTCATTTCATTTATTTTGGGGAATAATGGTTTAATACCCTTTTTATAATGATAAATATCATGTATTTTTCAAATTACGTGATATTTTTTTAATTTTATATATATTAAAATGAAAATAAGTTCACTATAATTATTATATCACTAAATCTTTACAAGCTTATTATGTTAATTGTGAAGTAGTCTTATTCAGAATTGATTTTTCTGAACGTATTAATTAATTTTTATGAATTTACCATCTTTACATCAAAATACATTTTTATTTTATATTAAAAATTGAATGAAGAAATATCTTTATGCTGTTTTATAACTGATACTATATTCATTAAGTATAATTTTTATTCGGAAAAAATTACCTATTTTAACAAATAAAATTTGAGAGTACTAGAAATCAATTTTCCAATTGGGAACGGGCCGCGGTGGCCTGGTGGTAAGGTCTCGGCTTCGGAACCGGAGGATTTCAGGTTCGTGGCCCGATTCCACCGAAGAACCGTCGTGTAAGGGGGTCTATTGCACGTTAAATCCGTCATGACCAAACGTCCTCCCGCTGGTGTGGTGTGGAGAGGGGGTGCCAGCTCAGGTGTCCTCCTTGTGATCTGACCGTGGTTCAAAATGACGAGGTCCGTCCCAAAATAGCCCTTGTGTTGCTTCAAGCGTGACGTTAATATAAGTAAACTAAACCAAATCCAATTGGGAACGTCATAGTTTCTTTAATTAAATTCTCAGTAGTTTGAACTAAATTAATCATAGAAACATAATAATCATAAAAAAAAAGGAGCAAGACTTTGAAAAATGTGCACAATCCTTGTTAATAATTCTGTATATGCATCTGATCATGCAATTTAACCTGAATTTAGT